>NW_010407153.1:0-22865 GCF_000710305.1 Buceros rhinoceros silvestris | reverse complement strand
GGGGGGAGGTGGTACCTGCCGCCCGCAGGGAGCCCTGCAACCAGCCCCCGCTCTGGAGGGAGCGTCTTAAGATTTAGGATGGGGGCCGGTGCTTTTCCCCAACGGAGAACAAAAGAACGGGCTGAGGACTTTCAGACAGCAGGGGCGGGCTCTTCGCCTTTTTTCCGAGCAGAAACTCGCCTTACAGCTGCTGCTTTACTCTCGGAGCGACAGGCTCCGTGGAGAACAGCTCCAGTGCCTCCGCGGCAGCTCCGAGGGGCAGAGTCCCTTCCGCGTAGTTAAACCCGATGTTTCAAACCCAACGGAGAACAAAAGAACGGGCTGAGGACTTTCAGACAGCAGGGGCGGGCTCTTCGCCTTTTTTCCGAGCAGAAACTCGCCTTACAGCTGCTGCTTTACTCTCGGAGCGACAGGCTCCGTGGAGAACAGCTCCAGTGCCTCCGCGGCAGCTCCGAGGGGCAGAGTCCCTTCCGCGTAGTTAAACCCGATGTTTCAAAACCAGGCAGCTAGAGCTGCCAGGAAGGTCATCAAGTGACAGTGGTGGGTTATTGAAAAGGAAAGCAGCTGGAGTGTGCCTGTCTGCCGCAGGCAGCCCGTAGGCTGTCACCGCTGAGCCCTTCGGAGCCCGCCGGTGCGATGAGCCCCGCTCTGCATACAGGGCGACCCGGCTAAACGCGCTGCAGGTGTGTATAAAAGAAACTACAGAAGACAGCGACAGCACTTGTAGAGCTAAACTCCATTAAATCACCGAAATAAAACAGGAAAGGTACGTATTTATTCCAACAGCAATTTAACCCTTTATTGCACTGTGAACATATACATGACATTCCCGCCATTCCTGATTATTTCAACACTGATGCTACACCTGTCAAGTACAATGTTGCTTGAAGATGCAACATTTCAGGCACTGATCCTGCAGTTCAAGTTAGAGCTAAAAGTATTTACAAAATAAGACTTTCTTGCGCACTATTCTAATTACCATAACTTTAAAAAAAGAACATTGTGTAAGCAATACAAAATCAGAGGGTTGCATTGTTTTTTTCTGTATACATTATTTGACATTTCAGAAGTTTTTGCATTTTAATTTTTCCTGTATCCAGCTAGCAATGTAGAAAAACAGTAAAGCTTGAGCTTTAAAATGCTTTACCATGTAATACAGACTCAAGATAAAATTTAAAGCGTATTTTGTAGCCTCCAGAGCTACATTTCCTTCTACTTGAATGGGATTTTTTGGATACTATTTTCAAAATGCACACACCGAATCTGCATGTGAATTAATGTCTAATACTCTGCTCTCCATTTTAAATACACCTCTTAAAATCAAGTCTTCCAATCTGAAGACTGAACATCTGAACAAAAAAGGTCAAAGCTAGAGCACAATGTCTTAAACTTTCTGTATAAACTGACAATAATTTCCTCTCATTTCGATTATACTTCTCTCATACTTCTCTCATACACTTTCTCAAGTTAAAAATGCTAACGGCTGTTGCTAGAAAGCATCCTTGGCAGGGGTGAAAGCAAGTCACTGAAATTTCTTGGCCCTAGGTGCTTCAGAGACCTAAAATATTTGGAAGGGGTTTTTTTTGTAATTATATGTGCTTTATTAAGGAGACCATACTAAACCCGCTAATACTACTCTATTATTGTTTACTAGAAAAAGATCCCTCTAGAAAATAAATAGCTTATTTGATGTGCTAATTCCAGATGTAAGTTGAGGGTTTGATGCAGAAACTGTGGTGTGAAATTCTTTGGCCAAACGCAGTCAAAGAGGACTGCAATACTCCTCTTGTGGCCCTGACAAATCTTATGAAAGATGTAACTTCTACAAAAAAACATTTAATACACACCAGCTAATGTATATGCAATCGTTCTCCTTGTGTGACAGAAGTGCTGACAGTAAGTGACTTTCCTAATTTCCAGATGTGCCTCAGGTTAAAGTTTGTGTAAAGTGAGAACTCCCTGAAAATATTGCACTTCAGTGACCCGCTACAGCAATTAAAAACCTGATGGCCATTATAGCTACAGAAATGGCTCTTAGAGTTTCCAGAAAGAACTGGGACCTCTCTGAGTTTTGATGGATTAGCAGTTGGCTTATTCAACGGAATTTTAATGAACAGTGAACAGTAAATTTAGTTAGTCTATATAAAAAATGCTGAAAATGAGCAGAGGAGAGGCAGTTCCTCCCCACAGCAGCATTCAGGAATACAACAAGGATTCCGTCATTTAGGAATACAACAATTCTGTCAGAAACTCTAGTTAGAGCTGATCAAACCAACAAGAACACACAGGCTTGTCCTGAATGTCTGCACATCAGTATTAGAAAATGCAAACAACTTCTGTGTCAGAGAAATCTTTTCAAGCAATATTGGAGACAGAGGATTTTACAAATGCCATGTTTTGATAGAGCATTGTATAGCAGAGTTTTAAAGTTAGCTTAAGATGTCTTGCAGCTGACAAATAGGTTAGGTCTACCTTTAGATAAAACCTGTCCTCTGCCGAATTCAAAACTAATAAGCAATAAAAGGTGTGAACTCTATTTTTATCTCGGATATTTTTTGAAGCCTTATATTCACATGATCTTATTCTTTCTTTCTCCATTGATGGTTTTAAAACGTAGCTTGAGTTCCAGGTTCTAAACCATTTCCCTTGCCACTGAAGGTACCAGAAGTCCAAGAATTGTCCTTTCTTGCTACTTCTGCAAGTTCTGTACTTCCCACAAAGCAAAACAACATGCTGTTACAGAAGACATTTATCTCTAATTAGGCAAGAAAAAGGAATACTGCACAGGGTACACTACTCATTTTTAAAGTATAACACTCCATCTGCAGGAGACTCATTGGTATATTTAAAAAAAAAATGAAGATAAAACATGAATCCTTAGTATGAAAATAAATCTGCAACAAACCACTTTCCTTATTATGGTAACAATCCATTCTGAAGGGTAAGAATATAAAGTTACTGGCAGTATGACAGTCAAAAATTATGCAATCATTGGAGAAAAAAAAATAATCATAGGAGAATGAGGAAATGCTCTAGTATAGGAACAAGTCCAATGACACTCACATACATTTAAAGGGGACCTCAGTAGGCTTTTGGCTCAGAACCAGAAAAAAAAAATCCACTAGCCCTGTTTTAATTTCAAATACTCTTAAATTTCTTATGACAGGACTTAGATGAGATTAGATTGTTTTTGGCTAAAGTAGTGAGAAACGCCTAAGTTTTGCAACAGTTTCATTAGAGGCTTTGAAATTAAAAATATATGACATTTTAAAAAGCGTCATGCATGCTTTTGTTACCCAGGGACTGAAATAAGTCTGTATACAGAGACTAGCACCTCTCCTCAGATCAAGAAAGCAAATTTGTAGCAGTTAAAGATTTCAAAATACTTGCATCTTGTTAAATGAACTGTGTAATTTCAATACCCATCTGCTGCTTTAACCCTGGTCTCAAAGTTAGTGAGTCTTGGCTGCCACTTTCACTGTTCTTGAGTTGCAGTACACTGTCACGGAATTAGCGTTTAGTAATACAATTTGTTAATTAGAGGAATACTTGCAACGAACCATAAACCAGAACTGAAACCAGATCAGCTTGAACTAATTTTTTTGAAGCACCTACCCACTTAAAATTTACTTTCTTTCCAAGGCATTTGAAAGTCAAGTAATCCTGCTTGTATTTTCAGTTAAAAACAAGCTCTATTAATAAAAAGTGTATGATGACTTTTCAATTCTTTGGAATGTGGATATACATAGATATATGTCTCTCTGCATACAGCTATAACACAACCTGTGTTTGGGACACAGTCAAACTGCCGGGAGGGGAAACGGTAATTTCAAGAGAGACCTGCATACATTTGAAGAATACTCCTGTACTTAAATGTCCTTTCGCTCTCATAGATTTAGTATTAGTAACATTAAAGTGTTACAGGGTAGGAATTTGACTACTTATATTTATGGCTTAATGGTATTTTTACAAACACTGCAGAACTGAAATACATTTTAGAGTTTAAGTTGCTCAGAATGCACCTACCATTAACAGGAAGAGTTTAGACTGAAAGCTGGAAAAGTGTCAGGCACTGACAAGCTTGATGGTGAACTGCCTTTAGTTTAACCACGGACTTGGTGCATCTTGCTATGAAAACACTAACTTCCAGGAAAATGAGGTAACCTGTTCTAACAAGCAACAGATTCTTAGACTTTCATAGCCAACTCTTACATTTCATTTCGAAAAAACACTTAATATTGCATATTTAAGATTTACTTCTAATTTTTACTGCTCTGGCTATGTGTATCATTAAACTAATGTTTAACAGTAGAACGCAGAAAAGTGTGCAAACGTCAAAGAGTTTTGTTGAACAACAGGAACAAGTTCAGTGAGGTTTTGTTCTTGTTATTTTGCCTAGGTTTTCTCCATAGCTTAATTATATTTTAATGCACTAGCCACAATAACCTTAAAACTCCAAGTTTCTTAACTATCATAGGTTTGTATGAATCATTAAAACGTAAATGAATCATCAATATAAAAACAATTACTGAAAAAATATACATGGAACAACTGAAGAACTGCATTGCAGTTTTACTTGAGACAAAGCTCTACAGCAGTTATGTTCAAAGTTTACCTGATTTGACTTTCATAAATAAGTGTGTGATACGATCGACATACTCACCTGTGAGAAACAGCTGGAACGTTACAGAATTTGGTAACATTTCACACCCTCTACAGCAAAAGTAGGCATTTAAAGTACTTCCGCTAGAGACTGCTGACTCTGAAAGCCAACTTCAGATAGGAAGATGATTCAACAGATAAAGCGTATTTTCATGTGAAAATTGTTTTTCATCCTACAAGATTACTACCTTTAGCATATCTTTGAGGGAGAAGTGGGAAAAGGCTGAGAGCGTGCTGTGCTGTCCAAAAATACAGTAGCGATTTGCAAGTAGATGTTCCTGCAGAAAACTGAGGTTTCCAACATCCAGTTTAGTAGCAAAAATATTTATTCCTTTTCGGCTCTTAGTGTGCTTTTGATGGCAAACTCCATTTTATTTTTAAAATTCTCGTATGTCTTTGTTATAGGGAGCTCCAAGCAATTAAGGAGTCTGTTTCCAACAGGATAACTTATATGCACAAATTTAATAGTAGGTTCAGGATCAAAACCAACTAGTGGTATAGAAGAGCAGCCTGTTGCGAAGAGCAGAATATCCTCCAATGTCACTACAGACTCACCACCTAAAAAATAGGATTCGGTTAATTGCTTATTACCCATAAACCATTATCCTGTATGTTATATGTTAGAGAAAAAAAAACCTGAAATCAGGAAACCCCAGATCAATTTGCTGAATGAATATCAGCTATATGGCCAAATAAGGAAAACTTCAGCAAGAAAAACGTGCTTCGGTTAGTTCTGAAAAGTGAATAGAAAAAAACCTCTTCTGCCAGAAGCGACCACTGCTTTCTGTCTTTGAGACACACACTATCCAGTAAGCTCACAGCAAAGCTGTAGAGAGGGAATTAAAAGCATTTTTCTGTACCATTCAGGCTGTTATTTTGTTGTTTTCTTTAAATTCGCAAGAGTTCAAGCCTTACAGATATTTACCCCTCTCAAGTTTGATTATAACTGGGCAACAGTTTCAGAAACTATAATTAATAAGGAGGAAGGGGGAGAAAGAACAATTAGGAACTGAGAGTGATCTCAGACCCTTCATTTACTTTACCTCACTGAACTCTAGACCCAAACCCAGTAGGTATACCAGCAACTAAACACCCAAACAGGGAAGGGGGAAAAGAAAAAAGAAAATTACTTACTTTCCACTTCTTGCAAATAACCCATCCAAAAATCAGCACCTTCAGCTTTATTTACATCCGATGAAGAATGGATTGTAAAAAGATCACAAAAAATTTCTGCTGAAAGTCTGTCAGGTTTGTGGCACAATATACTAGAGAATGCATCAGGATGCATCTGCATCTTCTCTAGCACACCAAGAGTTTCCAAACCTTGCCTAAAACTAGAAGGGAGAGGGGGGAGGGGGAAGAAAAAAAAAATCACGCATCAGAAATCCAGCAGGTAACGAATCGTTCTCTGTATTTTATAAAGCTCTAAGACTGAACATAAGAAAGTTTTCCCATCTGCAGTCTCCAAGCCTTGTCAATACGGTGTATATAGTAGTCCCTTTTCATTTTCATCCTGAAAAATGCATTTAATTCTCATTTTAACAATCTGCATGTTTTTGTGGGGCTTTTTGGCAGACAAAATAAATACCAGTGATGTAGGAATTTATTTCCTGGTACTTGACTGTATGAGCATGGTTGCTTTTTAATATTTATGCAAGAACATGCTGACCTTCTTTCTTACAAATAGCCCTTTTGAGAAGTTTGGATTGCTTGTCCCTGGGCAAAATGAGGTGTCTTAACATCGCCTTCACTTGGCTTCTGCAGGCTGCCAGCATTTACATGCTGTGATTTCTCCTTATGGCAAATGCAGCTGACCGTATCCTGGGTTGCATTCGGAACTGTGGTGCCAGCAGGTCAAGGGAGGTGATCCTTTCCCTCTGGCTCAGCACTGGTGAAGCCACACTTGGGAGTACCGTGTCCAGTTCCAGGCTGCCCAGTACAAGAGAGGTACTGGAGAGAGCCCAGCAGAGGGGCCACACGAGAATGGTTAAGGGACTGGAGCATAACCTTGAGAGGAAAGGCTGGGAGAGCTGGGACTGTTCTGCCTGGAAAGGAGAAGGCTCAGGAGCGACTGCAATGTGTGGAAGTACTGAAGGGAGGGTACAAAGAGCCTCTTTACAGCAGCGCCCAGTGGCAGGACCAGAGGCAACGGACACCAACCCAGACACAGGAGGTTCCATCTGAACATCAGGAAACACTCTGTCACTGTGAGAGTGCCCAAGCACTGGCACATGTTGTCCAGAGAGGGTGTAAGAGTCTCCATCTGTGGAGACATTCAAAAGCTGTCTGGACATGGTCCTGGCCAACTGGTTCTAGGGGGCCTGGGGGACAAGATGACTTCTAGAAGTCCTTCCAAGACACCCACCAATCTGATTCTGTGATTTAACTATTTTTTTTTCTTTTTAGAAAAGAACAGCTCTGCAGGATGTAAACTTTTCACTATTTACTGTGTACTGGAATAAGACATTTGAAGCAACTGGCTTTACAATTTAACCATCATGTTAAATCAGAATTAAAATTTTACTTGAGCTGTTCACTCATAATTTCTTAGATCAACAGGCTGAATCAGTAAAATTCAGAATAAACATGCTGAAAGTGTACAGTCAGGGGAGTAGAACATTAACTAACACTTCACTTACTCTCAGTTCTTGATATTGACCAAAAAATTCTTGCTCTACTCATTTTAAGCCTGTCTCCAAAAATGCAACCAGGCTACTTGGTACCTTTCACTTTAATTGACTAGTTTTGAAAGATAGATAGTTCTGAAATACAGATGGGTCAAAATAAGCCACAGAGGGCCTTGACCGAAAGACTTCAACTTTATTAAAAGAATCCTCATGTTCAAATGAAGTTTTTCTCAGCTCTTGGAGAGCCAGTTGATTCAGATTTGTCAAAAATAACACCAGAAATGGGTTAAGGATAGCATTCAGTGCCTTTTCACTGAGCAGATGAAGAATGCACATTGGAAGTAAGGTCAACGACCCATCAAAAAAACCACTCAACACTTTCCCAGCTATGTGAAGACATCACTACCTCACAGAAACACCAATGCAACACTCACATTCTAAGTAGGCCAACTTACCCTTGGGCACGTTATCGCCCTCCTAATGGCACACACAAACTCCCGAATCAGATCTCTGGAAGGCTTATTGAAATTTTAAACATATGTCTAACACGTCTAAAATTTAAAGATTCTAAATTTGAGCCATTCTGAACTAAAACTGGACACAAGCTAAAGAAATTCTGCAGAGCAAAGGTCTTTGTCATGCTGTAGTGTACAACTGTGAATCTGCCCTCTTTAGGAAGCTGAGAAAGGAATGGACATGTAGAGAAGTAATTTCAGTCTCTCAGTTTAACTAATTAGGTAATAGTCACTACTTAATCCACTGAAAATTACAGTACATGTAATTGATTTAAATGGACAATAAGTAACGAACTGTGTGTTAGTTTTTAGCAGCATATTATTTAGTATTTCAGTGAGGAAAACAATCCAGGAAGCTTGAAAACAAAAACAAACCTTTCTAAGGGTGAAATAATTCTCTTGATTACATGATGGACCAATATGTCATTCGCCAGGTTATTCTTATCACACAAAGCTGTTACAGGTCTTAAACATCCAGCAGCAGCAAGGAATTCGTAACAGTCATGTACTGTAGACTTTAGGCTGGACAGACTATTTGCATATTTTATCTGTATCAGAAGATAAAATTTAGGAATTTGTTAAATACATGCATGTGTGTATAGGTATAAAATTTTCTAATTTGAACTAAAGCTATATTCAATAAACCCTTTATTTCCAAATATAGTCTTGAACAGGAATTTGCCCCTAAGTTCAGTTTTATTTACCATTTTTATTGTTTGTGCTACATCAATATCAGCAACATCTTCCAAGGCTGGCTTCACATTCTCTGGACCATGGACAAGACAACTGAAAAGTGTTTTGGAAAAGAAGCCAGGAGATGGGCCACCGTGAACCAGAGAAACTGCGATCATTTTACCAGCTTCAAAATAGAGATTCTCTTTTACAGCTGCAAATGAAAAAAAAGTTTACTAAATATGCATAAAAATAATGTCTGATCATCATTTTTTTATAGAAGATCTCATCATGCAATTTCTTCTTACTTTAGGAGATGCAACAAATGAGGTTTGCCATCTCCTGCTGGTTGAAACAGTAAGACCAGTATTTTTGACATAGGAGAATCATATTCTTTTCCTTCAACTTTCAGTCACTATCAAGTTTGGGAGGAGATATAACTTCCTCTTCCACTTGGTACACAATGCACATTTAATTCTGAAGCATAAGAACTTAAGCTAATGTCAGGTCTTTAGGGAGCATGCTATCAGAGATAACATTCTAGAAATTTGAGGAAAGGAAATAAGTAGTGGAGAAAGCCAGTCAGGAAGAAATGAAGCCACTTGTAGAGAACAAATACATTAATTAAAAGGTTCTAATTATATGCCATACTTTTTCTTTGGTTTTCATCAACCTTTCCAACTAAACAAAGTGTTTCTGTTATTATACATCTCCACCCACCCCCCTTTTAGAATTGAAAAGCAGAAAAAAATCAAAAAAACCAGTTTCTGTCCATTAGGACTATAACTGTGAACAAAGCATTTAATCACCTTGAAAATCTAGGGATAAGTTCTTTGCAGAAGAGCCCTCAAACAATGATGAATTCTGAAGGTGAAGCATTAATAAATGGAAGAAATGGTGTTTTGATGCAGCAGAAGTATCTGTCTTTGATCTATTTTTGCAATTCGTGAACTTTATTTCAATGGTGTTTGTAGGACTGAAGTTGCGCTGTCTAAATCCTTTTAAAGCACTATTCCAGATGCTTTCTGCATTGATGTTAAGCCTTGTAGTTTTTGTATTAACTTGCAGCTTTAACTCCTTCAGTATATTAGAAGCTTCCCTTCTTTGCCTTCTTAAATACCTACAAGAAAATTGCGTGTATTTTCAGATGAAATCTATGATTTGTAATTAGCAACAGTTATACAGGAAACATCCTAAAATCTATTAAGAAAAACACTTCTTTAAAAACTTTGGTACATTTAGGCATTGCACAAATTACATCACTAAAATACTTGGTGTAGACTCCGCAAATTTTAACTCTGTTGTGTAAAATTTTAAAGTACCTCTAAGAACTTTAAATAAGGAGGTAAAAATAATTACCTTGGCATAAAATGAAGTTACTTTCTTAATTCAATTACAGCAGCATAGTGCCAAACATTTCTCACACCATCATTCTACGTTTGAACAATGTGAAACAAGTGAGAAATTAAAGAGCTTACCATGTTTGTGTTAGAGATGTTTTGCAACCATACTACAGTTTACTATTTACTGATACTTAAACTTCGTGACAGTAGTCTAAATAAAATCCTTTCTTTGTTTTCTAACTTGCAACCAAAACTATTTCAAAGACCCTACCCACTAGAAGTAGGCAATTCCCTCCTCAGAATTTTTAGCATGTATTACAGGTAGAATTTATCATAAAGTATGAACTCGCAAGACAACAAATTTTGTATCTTTAAACAGATTATTCTATATTAAAACATGTAACCACTGATTTTAGCACAATCATGAACTATTGCTACAGTACAAATGCCTAAACATCGAACATTCAGGACATCTCTAATTTGAAGTAATTAGGATGCTTTTTATCCCCCCTTTTCTAATGAATGGCTGGCCATGCTTTGGAAGAGGCAAGACATGCATTTCCGGGTTTTGATCCCCTCTGTACCTAACTTAAAAATTTATGACATAATCTAAAAAGTTGTAACTTCAGCTCTTCACTGTACTAATTTCATTTTTCCAGTGACTATACATATACACACATACACAAATGTATACAGAGACAGACACACATTCTGTAGGAAATATGATACAAAGCCACTTGCTAGATTACTCTTCAATGTCAGAAAAATAGAAGAAAGTATTTTTTCCTCAGGGAGCAGCACCTGTTTGGCAGCAGTGGAGATAAGGTCATTGTCATTCTGTTGGATACTGGAAGTTCTAGGTGAGAGCAGGATGACAAGTTGTTCTGGCACATTATCTTTGGTGATCTGTAAGCAAAGCCAGTCTTTTAAGAAGAGATCAAACTGAAGAATGCATAAACACTTCTTTTTTGAAGGTAGCAATATAATTTCCCCCTATTTCAGCACTGAATTTCATTTGTATGTTCATTTACATGAAGTCCACCAGTGCCTGAACTACAATTTCAAAAAACCAAAAACCCCCCAAAATCAGTATTTTATTATGTGGTGGTTTTAAGATCTGTTTGTAGTTGCATCCCATACACAGGATGGAAGTGCTGAAGATACAATAAGTAAACCCCCAGAAATATTAGTTTATACAGACCTAAATTTTTTTTTTAACAGCAGAGGAAAATATTACTTATATAAACATCTCTAAGCTAGATTTCTAGCACACTATTAACATGGATAAAATACTGACAAGCAACCTTAGCTTTAAGTTTGCCATTTGTACATTTGCTTACCTCGAAATTGTTAAGGCTCCTTTCATAAGGATCTAATTTTACAAACTAAAACCTCATTTACATGCCACCGAATGTGAATAACTATGGCAAATTTACTGAGTGCACAGCTTACTCAGAAAAATTCAATCGCTAAAACTTTACTCCAACTTATCCCATTTGTAATTTAGTTTCTCCTACAGCATACGCCATCACCTCCTCATGTTTAAATACTATTTAATGCTATAGTTTCTGCTTGAAAACAGAAAATTACACACTGGAGAAGAAAACTGCCTTGAGATCCAGGTGACTGCCGAGGACACTTTGGAGACGGCTCTTCCAGCAAAAAAGTTGTCCCATCTGTCTTTTCAGAGGTAGCCAGAGAACGCTTTTTCTGTTTGTTATAGTTCCCTGTATGATTCAATTATATTAATTTAGTGAATTTGCTAGCTGTAAAATACATAGTATTAAAAATTATCATTTTAAGAAGTCACATCCATAACTTTACCTGATTTTGCAAAGATACTTCTGCATTCCGTGCACTCCCAGTTTTGCTCCCATGATTTCATAGAAGAACAAGCCAAATGAGTTCCACGGGAACCACAACACTGACAACGCTTTATTTCCCATTTACTAAAATTAAAAACTTAGGTATTTAGAATTAGACAAAAGAATGAAGCTGGTTAAAACAAAAAATATTCAACAGTGTAATCCAGACACTAAATAATAAAGGCTAATTTTATTAATCTGGTAGGTATTAATCTTGTATAAATAAGGGGAACTGTTCTTCAGACAAGATATACTCATGGTTCCTGGCTACCACAAGAAAAAAAAAAAAAAGGTACCCGTGCTCCAGTGCCTATGAGTTCGTGTGCTCCCCAGCTTTGAAGGCAATACTGGCAGCCAGTATTTCCTCCTCATGTTGCTAGACAGCAGCGTTCTCTGTATTTTATGGGTATCCACCACTTGGCTTCTCCAAATGGCAAGTTTTTTTAAAGGAGCTTGTCTGATTATTCCTACATACTGTGAACAACACTCTTCATTAACGACAATGTTTAAGTATCTGTTAGGTTTTTATCTAGACTTCTTAAATTTTCCTTAAACATAAAATGGAACAATGTTGGAAGCCTAAGGTACAATTTCTGAAGGCAAAGTAAATCCTGAAGTGCATACACACCATGAGTATTTGGTCAAATCTGTACAAAGCACAGTCAGGGCCTACAGGGAGTAACCTACCACAGCACTACAGAAACAAGTCTTGAGAGTAGAGGCTCTGTCTGACAGCTTTGGGTATACTCATGCCAACGGAAGATACACATTTCAGAAGCACACAAATAAAACAGGAAAGGATGCAGAAAAGTAACTCGTTAATCAAAAAATCAAGCAGAATAAAGCCTTTTACGTGGTCACTCAAGCTTCTCATCAAGCTGTCAGCAATGTTATAGCTGCCATTTGCATACAGAGGGATAGCTCACAGCTATATTGCTAGTTAATTTTCAGCTAAATCTAGTACTTTAATGAATTTCTTGTAAAAATACTTAATACCTTTAACATATTCTAATAACTGTTAAATTGTTGAATTAAGTTTTGAATTAACAATACACAACATTAGTTTAGGCACATGGTATTCTACATGTTTTGTTGATGTACAAATTCTACTTCAGCTGTGTATCAAATGAGAACAAGGACAAGATAACTGATAATCGATCAGTTTGGTTTTCTTGGCTTTTAGAACCTGATCAAATCAAGATAAAATTAGTATTGAAACATTATTATAGGAAGTAAAACAAGCATTTTATTTAGACACGGTGTCTTGGCTTGACATTGAAACCTAATACTTTAAAGCGTTAAAGCATTTAAATACAAAAAACCCAACCCAAACCGCCAACGAACTATTCCATCCTGTGTTATGCCTTCTTGAACATGCGTCATACCTATCAGGTTCGTTATAGTCTCTTCCTTTTTTGCACAGACATCTTCTAACGTCACAGTGTTGATAACACTGCAGTAGGTCTTGATACGCGTTCTCTTCAAGCTCCCAAGATGCATCCCTATAAACAAGGCAGAAGTCCAGTTATAACAACTGCATTTCCCGTTGTTTGAGTGTACGTAATAACCACATGAAGATATTTAAATCAAGTAACGTTCTAGGCAACTGCTAGACAACTGAGAGGGGGAAGAAAAAACTCTAGGAATAAAAATACTATAAAATACGCAGACGTTTTCTTGTATAGTTACTTTGAATAAAGTATTTATTATTTTTTCACATGACCTCAATGCATGTTTGCTCTGTATTATGAATCTTCTTCCTTTCCAAAATCTTGAGCTTCTGTCTCTGGACAGAATTAATGGTAGTCTCTGAAGAGGCTAATAGCTATTGAAGAATAATACCTCTAACAAAAATACCTCATTCTGATTTCTGTCTTGTTTTGAGCCTCATCAAATAATGGAAAGTTATGAAAAACAGCTCAGAATTTTAGAAGCAGCTGTTACACTAAACATATCCTTAGCAGTCCCTTGGGAGAAGGTGGAAGCTGTATGGCTGAGTAATCAGTCAATTATAATATTGTCTGGAGAGATATTCAGATAAATTAAAAACTTGGGCACAGAAAATACACTTCTCAGCAACTTCTATGTTAATGTGAAATTACTGTATTTAAGAAGTGTTTTGATATTTCAAATAAGTCCCTGGTTGAATCCTGGCAGAAAAGATGACTTTTCAGAGGTTCCTGCTTTATGTTTGAGATGACTAATTTGGCCTTTAACAATTTTTATGCATAACTTAAACGAAACAGGCTACTCCTTACCAAACCACACAAGGTTGGTAAGAAGGTAGAACTGAGGTTTCACATATTAATGATGCAGCTCTATAGAATAAATAAAAATTTGTTTAAGCACCTTATCATCAAAGTTTTTATAGAAGAGTGGTTATTTACAAAATTACTTACTTTTCTGGAATGTGTATGCCCATTCTCAACATTTCTTCCTGAAATTTGTCCTTGTTATTACATACTGTGCACCTAAAGAAAAATATCCCAGCACTCAAAGCTTGATACTGTGTCAAGAAAAAAAAAACACAACAAAAAACCAAACCAATTATTGAATTACTACCAGCCTTAGGTGTCAATAAATATGCCTTAATATCTATAACCATTGCATTCACGGATACTGTCCTGACATGGATGTTAAAGCTGACACCGATCATGATTGATGTCACTTGACACTGAAGAAAATGGTGAGCATTTTCTTTAAAGGACAAGAGCTCACATGCTAGAATCAGGGTCATAAAAAGAAGTACAATCCTTTTCAGTCAATCTCTCCAAATCCAGAATGAGTTTACAGGAAGAACCTTGCAACTTTTTGCACCTCTGGCCTTAGGCAAAGAACTGACAACGGATAAATGACATTTTTAGCATTTAGATTCTGCACATAATGACTTGCAAGAGGCAACTACCTAGGCTGGACTTCAGTTCCTAAAAATAACTAAAGGCATGAAGTGTATCACCCATGCAGAAACATGGTGGGGGTCAATAGCTTTAAAGAAAAAAGAATTCTTCTAAAGACACTAGTTTCCAAAACACAATTTTAGCATTGTCCTTCAAACCTACTGTATTTCCATTCCTACTGCCTACTGTAACCCTAAGCAATTTTGCACAATTTTAAGTAACTGTTCTATTATTGTTAAACAAAACAGAAATGTAATCTCCCTGGACGCAAACAGAAAAGAAAGGGAGAACCTGTGTTACCTGCAAGCATTCCCGATGAAACCAAGCGTTTTTACAGCAAGGACTTTTCAATATAGAGTACGTTGGAAGCTGTTCAACCAAATCCAGGCATATTGTACACTGTGAAGTTCCTCTAGGTTCTTTATCTGGAAACTTTTGGACTGGTTTATGGTCCCAGCAGTAGGATCTAAAAATAATAATTTATGGTTCCCTTACCAAAACAGCATTTTAAGAACCTTCCTCATAAACTCTGAAGATAGCAAAATGGATTCCCTATTATGTCTATTCTTCATGAATAAACACTGTGCAACAAGCTAAAAAGGCAGACAAGTACTGGCTTTGGCTGGGATGGAGTTAATTTTCTTCAAAACAGTTTGCATGGTGCTGTGTTTTGGATGTGTGATGAGAACAGTGTTGGTAGCACAAGGATATTTTAATTATTGCTGAGCAGTGTTGGCAGAGTCAAGGCCTCTTCTGCTTCTCATGCCATCCCACTAGTGAGTAGGCTCAGGGTGTACAAGGACTTGGGAGGGGATGCAGCCAGGACAGCTGACCCCAACTGAACAAAGGGATACTTCAGGCCATGACATCAAGCTCAGCCAAAAAAACCCAAACCAAAACAAACCAAACAAAAAAAACCCCAAAAACCAAAACCTGGAGGAAAGAAGGAAGAAGGGAAGATGTTTGGAGTTATGGCATTTGCCTTCCCAAGTAACTGTCACACAAGATGGAGCCTGGCTTTCCTGGAAGTAGCTGCACACCAGCCTGCCGATGGGTAGTGGTGAATGAATCCCTTACTTTGCTTTGCTTGTGTGCATGCAGCTGTTGCTTTACCTATTCAACTGTCTTTATCTCAACTCACGAGTTTTCTCACTTTTACCCTTCCGATTCTCTCCCCATCCTGCTGAGCAAGCAGCTGTGTGGTGTTCTGCTGCCTATCAGGGTTAAACCACAACACACAAGTGAAAAAATTACTTATCTAACACAGCAAGTCAATAGAACAATAGTAAGGAAGAAGCATGTTGCCAACTTTTGCTCTGTAAATTCATATACACCCTTACTCTCAAAGTCTCTTTTGGCCTAAATAATGCATTTCCTGTCCTCAGAACCTCAAACTCTTCCTGTATTGCAATGTCACCATGACCTTAAAGGAACAATTTTAAGTTTGCATACTGGTTCTGCAGAGTCTAGGTAGAGTGATAAATTTTGTATTTTAGCGTATTTTCAAATAAGTAAGACATCCAAAAGATGTAGCTCTAGAAAAAAACCTTTCTGAAAATGCCTTATTTTTACACGTGCTTGAATACGAGTCTTTTATTTAAGAAGTGCCTGCCAGACTTCAATCCACCCACCCTACAAACTTGGCTTACAGCAAGCAGGATAAAGCTGTTATCAAATGACCTCAGGAGTACTTTAATTACAGCCAAGATGCTGGACAGATCATGGTTAAAAAAAAACTTTTTTTTTTTTTTTAGACATTTGATATTAAACCCATTTCTCCTGCACTCCATTTGTAATAAGCAGTTCTAGAAGTCTCGTGCTTCGAAACACAACCGAATGGCATACAGTGTGTTTTGACTGCAGCCAAGCCACTGCCACTTCAGCAAAGGCACAGGAGGCAGAGAACTTTATTTCAGTGTTTAACACTTCATGCTCAATTTTATGAACAATTTAACTACTTTTAAAGATATAATGTAATACTTCTACAAGCGTTAAGAATTTAGTTTACAGGTACTACGTATGTAAGTTGTTCAGCCTTCGTGTTTTCTACAAAACACATTTTTTTCTTAGATAATCCATATGTCATTTACAATTAACAGCCTATCCAATGACAACTCATGAAAAAACAAACCACCTTCTGTATAAACATAATGAACTGAAAACGGAAAAGCAAACTCCAAAACTTACTTGAAATCTTCCATGAACTGGAAAATACATTCCTTTTGTATCCCACAAGGAAAATGGTAACTTCGTTTGCATTTGGGAGCTACACATCCAACTGAAGCACCCTTTTTCTTACAGACATTACATTTCTAGAAAAATTTTGTTTTAGAAATAACAGAATATTAACATCTAAAGTCCTAGTAAAATTACAGGAATTAAACCCATAGAAAAATTATAACGAGTGTTTAAGAAAGGATGTCTGCCAATAAAGTGTAATTGTTTAAAGACTATTGTGTTCTAGCTCCGTTTCAAAGAGTAAAGATGTTTCAGACTTGGATTGTTATTGTTTTATATGTATGCTGACTTGTGACATGTAAGCCAAAATACAGTTTAGTTTATCAGTACCCACAGTTCAGTTGCATCTATAAAATTATATAAAGTCAGCTTGAGGCTCACCAATAATGAGATATTACGTATAATATAATAATATAATGAGATATTATGTGTAATTTGCTCTTATTCATTTATCTGCAGCATACTCAGGAAATAAAAATATTAGCAAATTTCTTGAGGTTTTATTGTCCCTCGTGCCCTCCACAAACCCAATATACTTGTTACTTAAATATAAAATTCAGATGCTTGAGTGGGCTCAGTACACTGCCCGTTGGAGAAAGAAGGCAAAAAAAAAAAACATCACAGGAGATACTAAAAAGCTACTCGCACTTAGAAGGTTTTTTTTTCCCCTTGTAAATGCCAAAGACTTCATTCTTACCAGTTTTGCAGCTCTATTTACTTCTTTTCTGATATCCTTGATTAAGAAGCCAAGTACGCCTTCATCTTCTTCACCTCTCTGCCAAATGCCACTTGATGTCAACTATGAAAACAAAGTATTTTAAAACATTCACCTACCTAAAGATTTAAAATTACCTACACTGCGTTTGTCAAGCAAGAAAGAAGTTTAGTCTAACAGACCTTGTGTGCAAACATTTTAATGATTAAAAACTGTTACAAAACATCTATATATTTTTGTTTGATATGACACAACAGGGAATAGTAACCAGGAGCATGAAAATAAATATTGCATAACATCAAATCTTATGTAATACTGCAGAGCACAAGATGGTGTATTTTACCTTCCTTTACGGACTTTATATAGTCCTTTATATAGACTATTCAGAAAACCATCAAACAAATACTTTCAGCATATAAAGATTGAGAGAAAGTAAAATTAAATTAGTTAATGTGAATGGCAATTGTGCTGTGGAGATGATGAAGCACAGTGGGAAGTATCTGTACTGAAGTGCAACCTAGGATAAAAAGCAATTCACTTTAGAGGAGAGTTAAACAAAACCAAAATCAAGTAACCAGGCAAGTCAGACAAGCCTGATGATAATTTAAAGTTACCTAATAAGGCAGTTACATCACAAACTTCGAATAACTGGTTTCACAACTTGATGCCTGCTTACATTCTTTACAATCTCATTTTATAATTTCAGCACAGCACCATTTTCAAACTACAAGGGTTTTATAAAATTTTACACTTATTCAACTAAAATATTGATACCAAACCCAAGTAAGGATTTATTTTTTCCAAATGGGAGACATTTTAAGTAAAATCCTACGGCTCAGTGTTGCATGCATACCCTTTCCTAGCTGTTCTGCTCCATCAGAAAAGGACTTCTATCACCTCATACTGCCTTATGTACAAGACTAAATTATCACAAACAGTCCTAAATTCCCATCTGGCTACCTAAACTTTAAGAAAAAGGAAATTTCTATCTTCGTGTAACTTCAGAAAACATCCACTCAGCCCAGTCTTTGAAGGATTTAACAATCCAACCTATTAAGCCATCTGCAATCAACACAGTATTTAAAAAACTGGTTCAGAAATCATATGAACCCCCCAAATTGTTCCTGATATTGAGACTTTAAACTCCAGAAAATTTCAGACTGCAGTTATTAACAGAAAAACATAATTTTTTAAAGTAGTCATATGATTTTAAAGACCCACAAAAATTTATAGTTTGAAAGGTAGTTTAAGTATGAAAATGTCAAGTGCGATTCAAAAGATACCAACTGTAGTTTATACCCACAGCTATGTTCAAATTATAAGCTTTGACTGAACAGTGATTCTGCAGCTGTAGATGATCACTAGAGTACACATTACTAAACTGAAAAGCAGGACTATTTCTTAAGTGTTACAGCGTCCTGTGTAATGTCAGAGAATAAGAACAAGAACCATGAGAAATGAGGACAGAAAGGACAACTTTTCTCTATTTTTTTTTGACAAGGGGTAGAAATTTTACATTCTAAATTATAAAACCACACTTACAGAAGTGAATATGTAGGTGCAATCTGTTCCCTACCTCTTCACATGCACCTTCATTGCTATAATAGGTTGGAAGAATTAACAAAGTAATCAATTTAAATGGATCATGAATAGAACTTACCTTTGAATAAAGGCTGGTTGGGATTTATTTCATCTGCTGCACCTGACAAGTAGTAGCCTTTGAGGCTACAAGTTAAAGCTGACAGTTCAAGCTTCAGAACAACAAAACTGTCACAACTGTTCAGAGGTCATTCCTATTTAATACTTAGTGCATTTACTTTTTTCCCCCCCTTTAGTTAAAACAGACAAGGCTCCAATATCAAGACCACATACTTACCAAACAGTAGTAATGAATAGTGAGACCATATTCCACATAAGTCCTTTTTTCTCCGTATTTTTCAGGACAGTCATCTGTCCGTCCACAGAGAACACAGACTGAAATACAGAATGGTAGTTATAAACACAGTGAATTGTAGTGGAGTTACTTTCACATCTTTTAATTACATGCACCTTGAAGCAGATTTACTGGATAAAGGACAGTAGATGCAATGCCCCCTCTCCTTGAGTTCTGTAAATACAGAACAGGGGACTATTTACTCCTTCTCTAGTTCCTAAAAAGCAATTCACCAGTTCCACCTGACTGATAGATCAGGAGGGCTATCATCCATCCAAGCTAAATTCACAACCTATTGTGCTCCCAACTAAAATGTTCTTCCCAAAATACCCAGAGGTAATTATCAAATGGACAACATCCAGATGCACATGAAATGTCTGTGTATTGTACAAGAGGACATCACCCTATCAGAACTCATGAAGCAGGTTAACTGTGTCTTTGTACACCTTTGTGAGAAGCACGTGAATGGGATCCTGACTGTATTACGTCATGTGCTACCACCAGTGCTTTTAAAACATATGCTAGTTTCAAAACATCCAAGGATTTGAGACATTGCAGTCCACTAAAACCTTGAGGCTTTCCCCGTCTCTGCAGTTCCTAGCCCACTAATCTACTTCCACAGGTATTTAAGATCTTCCCTCCAATTCTCAACAGATACACAAGATACATTTTCAATATTCTAAGATCAAGAACAGTCACAGTGCTGATAGAACAGGGGTGCTGCTTCGGCCTAAGGAAGTGTTGAACCACATATCTCAAACGCAGCAGCTGTGGGTGATTTGGCAGCTGAATTCCCAAGGTTAGTTTCTCAAAACATCTGCAGAAAAGACGATTTTTAATATTCCAATTACAGCAAACAAATCCAAGGAAGTTTACAAATTCTTTCTTTTTCATTCCCTGAGACAAGTGATTCCAACACAATCTGATTACTGAAAATCCACCTGTTCTTTGAGCTCAAATAAAGCAAGTTATAATTGATAGTATATACGCAGATTAAAGATTTCTATTTAATAAACACCTTACTTACATGGACTTTGAATATCAAAATTATTGTTTTTACTCATCCTGAGATCTTCTGGCTGGCTGTTACAAAAAAGAAATTAAATGTTAAATACATCTATTACAATAACCATGAGCATTATATAACCATAACCACTTTTACTTTGTATTTTATTTTAAATTGAAAAAAACAAAAACAAACTCAGTAAAGTAAAAACAGGATCAAGAACAAAAGAATATTATCATTCAACTGTTATTGTGAAAGACAGGGATTTGGAGTGCAGGATGCTTCCCAGACCAATAAAACATGTAGCAGCTTTTAACTATTTCCCCAAACTATCGAACAGGCTACTTTTTTTCGAAAGAGAAAAAAGTCCAATGCAACAGTTAGTTATGTAAAGACTTAACAGTACAGAAGGGTTTGTTATTATTTTAAACATTCAAAAATAATGACCCAAGGACGACCAAGGAAGTGGCAGCGACTCCTGCTCAAATAAAGATTGTATTAGCATGAGGAACTGGTAAGAAAAAATGAACTGGGTAGGACAGTGACATAACTATGAAGACAGTCTCCACTGTCCAGAGAAAATGCAGGATCTGGCCTAGTCAAAAAATCCCGATCTAAAAAAAAAAAAGGTGAGGAATACAGGGGCATTTACACCATTTAGAAACACGTATTTCATATTTCACATCCTGAAGTGAACAGTTCTTTATTTAGAAACTTTAACCTAACCTGCATTTCCTTCAAACGTCACATATGCCTAAAAAATTAGACCCCCAAGACACATTACTGTGGCCATATGGGGAGCTAGTCTTTGCTGTGTGCCACAACACGCACCCTGGCCCACCTCGGTAGAAAAATACATACATGTTTCTTCATCGCAGCACTAAGATGACTTTTCTGTCTCTAGTGCAAAGTAGAACCCTTTTAGGAACTTATCTGCAGAACTCTGACGCGCCTTCTCCTCGGAAGCTGAGGAAAGCATTCCAGAAGTTTTGCCAGACAAGAGTCAGGGGCGACTGCCTGCAAATCCACCTTGGGCTCACGGGCAGCGGACAGGTTCCTGCGTCCACAGCAGAGCGAGCGGGGAGGCAGCCGGCACCTCTCCAGCGCCCAGACCAGAAGCCTGACAGGCACCGAGCCCTCGGGGCTTTGGTATTTACCGTTGAGACGACTGCCAGGCATAGGCTTCAGCAGCAACCTACTGCAAAAAGTACTGCAGCCATTTTACCGGAGTTTTAGGAAAGGAGTTGTACCGCGAAAGGAAAAAAAAAGGGAAGCAGAAGCCTCAGGCGAAAGGCAACTGCTCTACACCACCGCACTTCGTTAGCAAACCGGAGTAGCTGTTCGCTAGACCTTCGCCAGAAAATGGTCTAAAAGGAAAACAAACAAACAATGTCGCCAACAAATTTGGTCAAGAGGCTCTTAAGAACACAGACTGCAGCGACAGCCAGATGAAATGGCTGGTTCCAGATTCCTTTCCTCAGAAACACACACTTCCCTCTTTCTAAATTACAAAAATAAACACACTTAATCAGGTGGAAGGGGAGCCGAAGACAAGCGCACCGCTCACACACATTCCCTTCTCTTCGGCATTTCTCAAGAAGGTCACCGTCTGTTTCACCGTCCTGAACCTACCAGAGTCACAGAGCAAAGAAATTATAGATACACACAAATTATCAGAGCAGATTTTCACCTCAGTGTCGTAAAAAGCCCTACCAGGTGGGGAAAGCACATCCGTGGCTGGAAACAAGAAAAGCACCTTCCTACCTTTCCCTGGCTGCAGCAAAACAGAAGGGAAAAAAAAAAAGATCTCTACATTCTCCCTCACCCCCTCAAATTCCTTCTACTTTTGCCAAACTCCTTCAGGGAAATGGTGCTGGAGTTCAAATCAGCAAGTTAAAAGATATGCGAGAACAGCCATCGAGGCTCCTGCATAAACCCTACAGGGCTTTCCACAGAACAAAGCAATTCCGTATCGACCTATTTGCAAGACAGGAACACAGTATCACCCAGTGTTTATAAAAAGCAAAGTGGAAATAGAACTTATCTGCGTTGCCTAAATAAAAAAAAAAAATCCTCAACAGTGGAATTTTTGGTTCTGCTCAGTTCTACTAGAACTCTTTACAGCTCCAGAAAATAAGGTGTTTTTTTGAGAGTCTAACTAGAGCATGGGAAAATAAACAAAACCACCACGGAACAAGCCCAAGAGGCGAGGCTTCAGGCACACGTTTTCCCTAGCACACGAACAAAGGAACCCTCCCAGATCCCACCCCCTCACGCTAAGTGTCCTGAATGTACACCTGACAGGGTCTCCAGGTCACCTCGCGGTTTACAACACGATGCCGTGTCCTGAAATAAAGTCACCCCTCAGCGACCACCACCCGGCCGGCACCAG
>NW_010407152.1:20208-35473 GCF_000710305.1 Buceros rhinoceros silvestris | reverse complement strand
ATAAAGATATATATATAAATATTTCTTGAATATCTGGAAATGCAAGTTCCTAGATAAAATCCTCTATAAAAGTGAGGGCATGCTCTTAGGAGCAAGTGAAAATTAATCCTTTCAGTTGAGCATGTTGGTGTTATCTCTTATGTAATACAGTACAGTGTTCTTTGTCTGTGCCAGGCATCTATTTTTACATACTTTTATTGTGCTTGGTAATATCAACAGAAGATATCACCCAGAAATCTCTCCAGGAATTTAAATGAAAATCTTGTGGTAAACAAAGGAGATTCTGTCAAAATATCTGTTTGCGGTACCAGCCATGGTAAATACCTTATTTAAATGAAATCCTGGGCAACAATGATCTATCTGTTTGATAAGTTTAACAATTTCTGTGATCTTACTAAGACTTTAGATGGAAAGATGGGACAAAACGTGGATCTGTGCATTGTATTATTGTATGTAGTGGTAGCCACTAAGGTTTTGACCTGTGTATAAGTTCTAAAGCGTCTGATGTCTTTTTCCCTTCTGCCTTTTTTGTGACAGTAAAGAATGGTGTAAGGATGGCTAATCTGAGAGATGAACCAAAGTAAGTGTAACAAAAAAACCAGCTGCAATTGTCCCAGATCAGTCTGGCTGACTAGCTTATTCCACTGTTGTTTCTCCTTTATTTTTGGAAGTCTGCCTTTTCCTTTTCTCATATATTGTTTTCCTTGTAGCGAGTTTCAGACTTCTTTGACCTCTTCATTGTTCCATAAATCTGTCTCGTTTGTTTGTCTAAGATCTATATACATCCGGTAGAAATTCCTGGAATTCTGGAGTTGTCCAATTTTATTATATAAATTTCTATGACTTGGGAATGTAACAATCTACCCTCTTCTAAATGATACTCCTCTCGGTTGCTGGAAAAAATTGCTAAGGAGTAATGGAGAAGTACTGTCTAAATCTGGCACTGAGCTGGCATTGTCATTTTTGTGCTGGTGGTCCGGGGTGGGGATGTGGAGGGAGAGGACTAAGTGAACTTGGAAGTACTGCCATTGATTTAGCTGCACATATTGAATTGGTCATCACCGGCAAAATAATCTTTATATAGAAAGAGATATTTTATGGCCTACTCAGTAGTTATCACTAAATAGAGACTCTTTGCTGTAATTAACTTCAGATTCTGAGCCTTACCAGTGTTTGGTAGTCTTCTGAATAATTATCTGTAAAAAATACAAGTTAGTTTATTATAAGCATTACTAGAACACGACAGAGCTTTGATGTCATTTTATATAAAGAAAAAAGTGAAACCAGGCCATACTCTGTGCTTGTACTTCAGTTAATAATCACTTTCCTTTTCTATACAAGAGTAATACAGTAATTGCAGTTGTTATAGATGCCTTAATGTTTTAAGTAGATGTAGTCAAAGGCTTTATGGCAGAAGTGGGGAGTGAGGGTGAACAGAAGCCCACACAGGTTGAGGTTGGAAGGTACTTCTGGATATCATCTGGTCCAGCCCACTTGCCCAAGCAGGGTCGCCTGAAGCAGGTAGCTCAGAGCCATGTTCATTCAGGTTTTGAGAGTTTGCATGGTTGGAGACTCTGCAACCCATGCTAATGTTTGAACATTGAAGAATTTTAACAATATAAGCCTTTCGTAGTGTTAACTGGTCCTCAGTAGGTGTTAGCAGAGGAATATTTGTGAACTGGCAGCCTTGCGTTGCTTCCTTTACTTTTCTGGATTTTTGTTTTGAACTCAGTTTTACCTGATTTCTCAGTATCTAGATAGTTATAAAATAAAGCTGCTATTTAGCTGTCATCCATTTGAACAGAAGAAAGGCAGCCTTCTAGAAAATCCTTTCCTGGATGCATATGCTTATGCTTTTTTTTTTTTTCTTTTAGCTATCTAAATAGGACACATTGAAATGTGACTCCATTTTAATAATATTTCTCTGTTGTCTTTTTTCCAGGTCTGCTATTTCTCTTATGTATGTACCAGTTACGAGAGTTTTTTTTTCTGGTTCCTGAGTTTGGTGCTGTCAGCCTCATGTGAACAAACTAAAACAAAAAGCAAGCTGATTTTTGGAAAACAAAATGCCACGGAGAAGGAAAACTGGTGGAAGTCCTTCTCAGAAGAATGGCAATTCTGACATAACTCCTGTTGCTATATCACAAGGGGACCCAAGGCACGCAGTGTCGCAAGCAGTGTATACTGTCAATAAGGAAGAGCTCTTCAACAGCATGTCAGAGATGTTTTCTGACCTAGATCCTAGTGTGGTTTATATGGTTCTGTCTGAATGTGATTTTAAAGGTAAATAACGTACAGTTGGCATTACAGTTTTGTTCCATGCACAGACAGCTGTTAACTAGGGTGACTCCAGACGTGGGTGTTGCAAGCATGTTTATGAGTTTAGCTTTCAATAAGTAGGTGAGTGGTCATATTTGGAAACTTTATAGCTCTTTCCATGTAAGATTCTCCAAGTTTGACAATGTTTTTATAAGGCTGGTAATTTGTGGTAGCAGTATGCTCCACAAATGGAAGTACAATTTAAGTGGCTTGTTCTGTGACGCAGAGTGGGGAGTGGTAGAGTTGTGAGGAAAAACTTTTTTTCCCATTAGTTTCTGTACCATATCTGCTAGATGCATAAACTGTTTCTTCAGGAGGGGTGTTTTATGTTCTAATCACAATTTTTTGAGACAGTGGTACACTGTATGTGGTCCTGGCAGCATTTGCCTTTCCTTAAATACTTGAATTGAACTTTTGTTTTACTTTCTGTTTTGCACTGTCACCTCATCTCCTCTGAGGATTAGTTTCTGCAGGATAAATTCTGATTGTCATGTCAAATTAACTGCAGCTTTGCTTGGACTGTATTCTTCCCCTGTATTCTGCCAGGCTACATACCTACCTCTCCTGGCAGACTATTTTCATGTCTGTGCCCAGTCCTTCCTGTGCTTTTGTGGTTTTGAAATTCTTCTATATACCAGTTCATTCACTTGTACAAAAGTGATGGATGAGATGATGTACAGCAACATCAGAGGAGTTATTTGGCAGGGGAATAAATCATATATGGAGCATTTTAATAATCTGTATTTATATGATCAGATGTGATTATCTGCGATTTTTTTAAGAATATTTACAAAAGCAGCATAGTTTGGAATTTTTTAATATGTATGACAGCTAGGTAGCCATTTTTACCTTATCAAAATGTTATGCAGTTTAGAACTTAATAATGTTCTAATTTCTGTTGCTATGGTTGTTGTTCCTTTTGAAATTGATGGAATTACTGATTCCAAGCTGCTCTTGTGGTAGAGAAGATGGAAGGACAAGAAAGATTTTATTTAACAGAAAGAGTTGGCCTTTAATGGACTTAGATGTTTTGTTTCAGGAAAACAGAAGCTTAGCTTTAGGGCTCAGATGATACATGTGCCAGGTTTTTATTTTGTTCATGTTGGTCACAGTCAACCTATAGTGGCTTTACAGAGACTTCATGCAGATCCTGGATTTTTCAGGCTATATTAGATATGATGTTTTCAGTTGGGCCTAGCCACATTTTGCATACTTGAATCTCTTTATAGTCCTCAATAGTATTTTTCAGTTCATTTTACGCTATTTTGCATATATGAGATACGTTAGAAGTAAGTTTTCCTTTAAACATCCAGTTCTGATATTTTTTTCAGTTAAACTTGATTCTTACACAATATTTCCTTAGTAATTTTATGCTTATTAGGTTATTTTTTTGCAATATGTCTGTATACCTTTAATGCAAAACAGATCAAGGTGAGTGCAGAAGGTGAGTGAGTTGGTGAACTATCTTTTGGTTGTCTCTAGTTGTGATAAATACTCCTTCAAGTAAAAAAATTGCATTCATATCAGCTTGTGTTTGTTCAGTTGACCATGGTTTATTCTCTTTACCTTATTCAACAGTAGAAAATGCTATGGATTATCTGCTAGAGCTGTCCACCCATGCTAAAGGAGTAGCATCTTCAAAAACCTTGGGTTTTGATTCAGCATCATCATCACTAGCTCTTGATAATCAGCAAAGATCTTTTGCAAATGAAAGAATGGGGACGAGTACTGCCGAACAAAGTAATTCTGAAGAAGAAAAAGAAAAGGTCCTATCACCTGATATGCAGCTGACTGAAGAACTGGATTCCTTAATAGAAAATGCTTTTCAGAGATACAGCTTGAGTGATGAATTGCCTAATTCTGCAAATGACCAAATAGTATATGAGCATTCTGTGGAACATGATGGCTTTAATGGAATTCCTAAGTGGGAAAATTCAGGTTGCAATATCCTGCTTTTTCCACAGCAAACAGAAACAAATAATCAGGTTTTAGAAAACTTCTGCTGTTCTCAGCCACCAGCGAGTCAACTGAGCGTCCAGACAAGCCCACCAGCTGCATCAGGCACTTCTGCACAGATACTGGAAGATACTGATTTGTCAGAAATACATGTTCAACATGATGTAGCTTCAGAAGTCTATGAACAGTCAAATGGAGAAATATGTGGAAATTCTGATCAGACTCAAGATACTGCTTTGAATCAAAAAAGTGTGACTGCTACTTCTAGTGAGTCCTCCCAAAGACCTCTGGAACTTGGAGTGATTGTCACTGAAAATCCTAATTCAAGATGCTCAGAACAGCACCAAGAGGTAGTGACTGCCCCTATCAGCCAACAGAGCATTTCTCTTCCAGAGGAGTGTGTCTGTCGGGAAACATCCAGCTTCAAAACACCCGAAACTGCAGATTTGCAGCAAACTCAGCAGGATTTTGACTTACATTTTTCTACACCATCATGTCAATCTCAACAACAGTGGAATCTCATGGCTCCTGTGTTTTATCCATCCAGTGGAAGTCACAGCTTTGTAACTCCTGTGGCTATCAGTTCAGGGCAGTGGAGACCTGTTTCAGACTATGGGACTTTGGAAAACGGACATTTTTTCTCCTCTCCAGTGGTTTCAAATGCCTGGGATAGCAACCCTTCTCTGAAGGTATGGGGAAATCAAGATAGAAACACAAAATTGAACCTCTCGCAAGCACAGCAGCCACCTGTTTGTCACATGATGAGAAAAAAGATGCAACTTATAGGTCAAGTACTTGTTCTTCTCAGAGGTGTTCCGGGATCAGGAAAATCATATTTGGCAAGGTAGAACATCTATATTGTGAACTTCTAAAAGAAATTGCTTAATTGTGTACAGGTTCTAGTGCAGGCAGAAATTATTTTCTGACATTTGTAAATAGTTATGCTTGTATCTTAATTGCCAGCTACATAGTACGTGCAGCATGATGAGTAATAATAATTGCAGAGAGCTGAGTCCCTTGCAGCTCCTTTACCTCTTGTGAAAACTGAAATAGAAGGGAGTGGCTTTACCTTCTGTCACTGGCCAAAGGACACCTGAAGTATTTAGCGCAATTAAGACTGTATGTGTTTTTGTCACTGTGGAAGTATATTACTACATGTAAACGGAAAAATAACCTTCCCTGTTTCAAAACGAGGTTTGTAGGGAACCTCTGTCAGCTCTTTCCCCAGTCTTTGGAAAAGGAGGGAAATTATAGGTCATCTTTCCTGGAGGGTTTTTCCACCCTGTCATTGCTCTTCCATTCCAAGTAATTGTGATTTTGTGCAAGGAATTCAGTATGTATATGTATGGCAGGAGATACCAGGGCTGAGGAGAAGGAGGAAAAGCTATTTACTACTTGATCTTTCACAGGTCTTTGCTTGAGGATAACCCAGGTGGGATCATTCTTAGTACTGATGATTACTTTTATAAGCATGGACAATACCATTATGATCCTGATTGCTTAGGGGAAGCACATGACTGGAACACAAAACGAGGTGAGAAGTAAATAAGGGATTAGCTTGCTTGTTTACAGTTCAGTGCTTGTGTGCTGTTTGAAAAGCTGCCTGTCTTGTAATGCCTGTGTCACAGGAGAAGCATTTATTCCATCACAGAGGTATTTTATAATATGTGTGTGCTCATATTCTTTTTCCCACAAACCCAGAAGTCATCTGTCCTTTATGTGTTTTGGAATTAAAAATGCCAGTGTCTTAGTAAGAAGATTGTTTTGTCCTCAGATTTCATCGTGATATTTATTTTGGGTTGTCTCATTTCTGGAGTGGTAATCTGTACCATCTTCCAGAAATATTTCTTCTTAACCATTGTATATGCATCTACAGTAAGTAATGATACAAATAACACATAGATGTTTCCCTGCTCGTTTTTTTTCCTCTTGAGCACTAAAATGTTGGCAAATTTTAAAACAAAATTTTAAGAGCAACACGGAATAATTTTTTTTTCTTTCCATAACTGGTGTATTTTTTTTGTAGTGGCTCCTGCTAAACTCACCGTAGAACAACTCTTTTTAAGGTTTTATTTGCTAAGTTTGGACCATGATCACTTTTCTACTAGCAGATTTCTAAGCAGTGGAGAAATGGGTTAGTGAGAAATGTGTGATTCAACAATAACTTTGATTGTTCAGATGCATTGTAACGTAACTACAGAAACATGGTGCTGTATCTTAAAGCTAGTGATTCTAAACATTTAATTACTGCGTATTTAAATTACAATAATCCTTTTGATTTTTTGTATTTTATACAGTTTACAGTGTGGACTAATCTTAAGACTGTTATAAAGCCAAGAATTTAGTATGCAACAAAGAAGTCCACTTTAAGGTGATCATGTAGGTTTTTTTAGTTAATTTACTGATTGATTAGTCATCTTGGTGCATTTTATATTCTGCATTTTCATTACTTATCATACATATGTTAATTCAAAAGAATAGTACCATCTCAGTAGCTTTACATGTGAGAGGGGAATGCTAAAATAAAAGAGGTCCTTGGAACAGGTCAGGCTGTGGCAAGAGTTCTTTACACAGTGGTTAATCATTATGGATTATCTCCTTAAAAACATACTACAAAATTTAGACACTCAGTATAAATATTACATGTCCACCCTATTATAATGAAATGCACTGTATCATACTCTTTTGTATGTGTGTCTCTTTCAGCCAAAGAAGCATTTGAAATGGAAATCTCTCCTATAATAATAGATAACACAAACATACAAGCATGGGAGATGAAGCCTTATGTTGCTCTGGTTAGTATTACAATTTGACCAATGTGAAAAGAAATTATTGATCAGCATGTTAACAACACCTATTTTAAAATGAGATCGTCTTTCTCAGTCTAGCTCTCACTCCATAAGGAAGTCTGGAGTAAAAAAAAAAAGTGTTATATGGAGTCTTATCACCCAGTGTCATATTCTGTGCACATCTGAGTATTAACCTGGCCTAGTTTCCAAGTGACAAAACCAAGTGCTTTGCACTTGGGAGCAAAAATAGATATTGTTGAGGAACCTGTATTCTGTTCCTCTTTTACATGATCAGTAAAATGGTAATGTCCTTTTAAAATATTAAAAAGCACTAATTAATTAAAGAGTGATGTTTGATGCTCCATGAAACTGGAAAACTCAGTTTCATCCCATAATCACATAGAGGCAGATAGCAGCTGACCAGTTGGAGGGCTAGTTATCAAATGTTGCCAGCTTGCTTGAAGTTACGCAGATTTACTTAATTTTTTTTGAAGTGATGTAATGAAAATAATGCACCTACACTATTTTATGTTAGTAATGTGATGTGTTTATTTAGTATTAAGTAAATGCAGTCTATGTTTAACTTCTGATGTTATATTTAAATAACTTGGTGAACTCTTTTATGGGTTTCTCATACTCCAGTTTTCTGGAGCTTCTCACTTTTTCACTTAATAGTTTTTAAATGGACATCTGCACGTTTAGACTCTAGCTCTTACTTTGCTGTTGATCATTCACCATTTTGGTTGGTAGGTTTTTATAATTGTGTTTTGCTTACAGAACTGCATTATTTTATAAAATTGGTTATGATTAACAGAAATAAAATATTGGAAAAAGTATTATAAAAGTAGATCTGGTATTTCTCCTACCATGGTGCAGAAAGAGAGCATATGTAGCATGTAGAACTGACAGTGTTTGAGCAAATATTCTACATATGCTGCATGTGGTAATGGATTAGTGAACAGTGGGACTTAATGCAGATAATTTTTATTAATAATTTTTTTAGCTTATCCTTGTATTTAATAACAGTTGTCAGATTAACAGTTCTTTCATAAATAAAGTCCTTGATTTTGCTGTATACTGAAATACAGATACAACGGAAGTTTTTTCCAGAAATCGCAGGATTTGGTAAGGTGATAAGAATTTTTCCTGAAAATGGGAATAGGGAGAAATGGCACAGTACTCCCAGTGTTTCTCCTGATTAGACTTCGGGCTACTTTTCTGTCGTGATGAGACTAAACCATAAGGACCATTTTATATCTGTATGATTTAGGCTCAGCAGTTCAAATACAAAGTCATGTTCCGAGAACCAGACACTTGGTGGAAGTTTAAACCAAAAGAACTTGAAAGGTAAGAATGTAAAGGAAAATTTCATATTAGATGGTATATTCTTCACAGTCGATAAATAATGGTTTTTAACAAGGTATTGCTTAGTACTGGTGAAGTATCAAGGTACCAGTCAAGAATTTTGCGATAATAAGTAGCTTTGTAATAATTCTTTTCTACAGTATTAACTTCCATGGGATTTTATATGTAATATGATAATTTTTTATCACTTTTTTCTAATTACATACAAAACATGCTATTAGCAATATGTATTATGTAATGTTTTCGTGATTGCAGTTCTTTTGCATTTAAGATACAGCTCCTTTGGGTTCCTGAGGTTGCAGAAATTGTGTCCTGTTGGCACTGTTTTTGCATCTGATTTGTCAGATGCCTTACTTGAAATATTTCTGCTGTCACTGAGTTCAAGGCAGTCAGCACCTCATGGCCTGAGAAGGGACAAACTCCTGTGCATCACCATTATTGTTTGCCTCTTCTTTGGCAGGGCCTTCTACACAATTGTAGAGCCATTACTCAGAGCCAAAATGTAAACCCTGTGGAAGTGAATAGGTGGTGAATGAAAAGCTGACCATGAGCTGGCAATGTGCACTTGCAGCCCAGAAAGTCAACCATTTGCTGGGCTGCATCAAAAGAAGTGTGGCTGGCAGATCAGGGGAAGTGATTCTCTCTCTCTACTCTGCCTCAGTGAGACCTCACCTGGAATACTGTGTCCAGCTCTAGAAGCCTCAGCACAAGAAGGACATGTTGTGGGTCCAGAGGAGGCTCACAAAAATGATCAGAGAGCTGGAGCACCTCTGCTATGAGGAAAGGCTGAGAGAGTTGGAGATCTTCATCCTGGAGAAGGCTCTGGGGAGACCTTATAGTGGCCTTCCAGTACTTAAAGAGGGCTTATAAGAAAGATGGGGACAAACTTTTCAACAGAGCCTGCTGCAACAGGACAAGGGGTAATGTTTTTAAATTAAAAGAGGGGAGATTTAGACTAGAGATAAGGAATTTTTCTACAACAGTTTTTTGCAGTTAGTGTGGTGAAATACTGGCACGGGTTGCCCAGAGAGGTGGTGGGCTCCCTATCCTTGGAAACATTAAAGGTCAGGTTGGATAGGGCTCTAGGTAATTGAAGATGTCCCTGCAGGAGGATTGGACAAGGTAGTCTTTAAAGGTCTTCTCCAACCTAAAGCATTTTGTGAATAATAACGTAGCTAGAAAATTGACTGGATGCCGGGTTCAAAGGGTATGATCAGTCCAAAAGGAGGTAGTTGTCCCTCTAGGATGAATACTAGGGCTACTACTTAATGTCCTTTTTTTGACTTGGGTGGTGGGACAGAGTGAACTCTCAGCACATTTGCAGATGATACTGAACTGAGCAAAAGTAGTCTGTTCAACGTTAAGAAGAAAACATTAAGGAAGGATGATACTGTCTTCAGCTACCTTTTCAGAGGTTACAGAGAAGACTAGAAAGATCTCTTCTGAGAACTGTGCAGGGATAGGACAAAACTAACATAAACAAGTTGGAACTTGGGGAAATTTAGATTACATAGAAGGAAAAAAAACAAACCCAAACTTACTTTGAGAGTGGTCAGGTACTGGAAGAGTTTACCCAGAGAGTTTGTAGACTTTCGGTTATTGGAGACATTCAGAATTTGACAGGACAAAGCTCTGGGCAACCTGGTCTAGCTGTACCTCCTCTGAGTAGGAGGCTGGACTATGTGACCTCCAGAGGTCCCTTTTAATGTAAATTATTTTGTGATGTCATTAATATCTATTGACATCTGAATTGTCATGCCCAGCTTAAGGTTGGCCTCTTTTTGAGCAAGGTAAGGGAGATTATTTTCTTCCCTAGAACAGAACCATTTTCTCCTGTACCTTCAATCTCTATTTTGCTATCCTTGGCAGGATTCATTTGTTCTTGGTGGAACTGCTGCAGAGCACATTGCTAGTTGGTGTTTAACAGAGCCAGTGAAAATTTATAGCCAAAGGGTGTCCAAAATAATAAGGGAATAGGTTTTCCTCAAGTCTCAAGGAGTTCTTTGGCAAAACCAGAGAAGGAAGACTGAATTCAGAACCTTCTGTACCCAGTTTGATGTTCTGCATCACCATCAGGATCTGATGGGGTTGTTTCTAATACTTATTTGAAGAAGATGCATTATTGGTACAGTTCTAGATATTGAATAAAACATCTTATTGCAGAACAGGGCCACCAGGTGGGGTGGGGAAGTCAAGAAGAGCAGCGATTTGTCTGAGATACCCTGTTTGGAATGCCATAGTGCACTGATACAGAAAGAATTCCTGTTCCACAGCTTCTGCCCAGGCCCCCTGAATTCTCTGGGTAGTCTTGCTGTAAACTTAGTATAATTAATTTATTATAAAAATCTGAAGTGTTTCCTTTTCAAAAATTTTTTTAATTCATAGGCGAAACATTCATGGTGTGTCTAAAGAAAAGATCAAAAGAATGTTGGAACGGTTTGAACGCTGCCTCTCTGTTAGTTCAATATTGGATTCTTCAGTCCCAGACAAATCAGAAGCTGCTGGTTGGAGTGAAGATCCTTGCCAGGAGGAAAGCCGTAGGTTAGATTCTTTTACTATCTTTGTAGTCTCAAATAAAAGGCTTAAAATTTCAAACTTCATAGCACTGTTAAGCAGTAAATACATCAAAAAAATAATAACAATAAATACACTGTGTAGTTTCCTAAGTTTTTAAGAATTTCAGGATTTCTAGAAATGAGCAGTTAAGGGATCCAGTCAACTTTCTGGTGCTTTCCAAAAACCTTCCGGTATGGCTGTGTTTACTTGTCAGTAAGCCAATCTTGATTTACTGTCTTTTAGAAGTCATTTTACTGTCATTTTACTGTCACTTTAGAAGTGTGCTGTTGGATGTATGTTGTAGATACAAAACATTTAAAATCTATTAAGTGCTTTTTAGAAGAATGTAGTCCCAAATACAAGCAAATTACTATTTCTGACTCTGTGTGTTGGTATTAGATGATGCCTTTGTGGTAGAAGATGAATTCTTCCTGCAGTAGTAATGAGTTATCTACTTGCTCTTGAGTATATTTGATTTAATTGAGTATATTGCATTTATCTAGATGTATGTTTGTTGTATACACAACTATTTTATAGTGGCTAATCTGAATAATGCTGTCTATGCATTATAATAATGCATAGGAAATCAGATTTTGTTGTAGTTGTTACTTCATTTGATTTTCGCATGCTTAATGTATTTGAAGTGGGCACTGATAATTTATGGAATGTAGTTGATTGTGAAAAATTGTATGACAAGAAGTTGTATGTCCAGCCCTAGTTGACTTCTGGACTTTCTTTAACATTGAGCCACCAGGAGAGAAACAGTCAGTAAATGAAAGCATATTTGCCCAGTTTGTAGAGCTGGAGGAGGAAACGTCTGGCAGCAGAGTGCTGTAGTACATAGCTGAGTGCTGGGAATGGAGAGAAAACAGACTTCTGAGAAAGTATTCTTAGCCCTCTGCTAAAGTAAAAAAGGGGATACTTAGCAAGGAAAGTTCTGCTTTCCTTAGCTCTTTTGTTTTTTAAATGAGTGTTGAAGTTAGGGCTGAGTCATCTTCAATTTTTTTCCTCTCACTAGAGTTCTCCATCTGGATGATTAGTGTCCTAAAAGGTAGTATCTGGTGTGTAATTTGAAAATATTAAATAGACTAGCCAAAATTAAAAATGTGGGCAGCTGCTTAAAGAAGGCTTTAAGTGGTTTATCTTTCATTCCAATTTGTCTTCCAGAAAGAACAAGGCACATTCTGATGTAAAGGCAGAAAAACCTTATGCTTCTGATGTAGAGCCTCTTGAATTAGCAGAAGGTGATAAAGCTTTTCCCAGTACTTCTCTAACATTAGAAAGTCACTGTGATCCTGAACATTTTCAAAAAGAGGAAAAAGAAATGGAAAATAACAGAGTGGAACACAGTTCTGAGGACAGCACTGTTAAAGATGACCTAGATGTTTGTTTATCAGATTGTGTAGAAAAAGAACTGCCATTGGAGAAGGAGGAAGAAAAGGGAGAAAAAACAGAAAAAAATACTGAAACAGAAATGGATGAGGTGGATGTGACCACAACAGAAGAGACTCTCTGCTTGCTTACAGGAGGACTTGAGGAGCACAGTGATAACAACGTTCTCAGATTTCAAACTGAAGTTGAAATGTCTGGCGAAATGTGTACAGAACCACAATCAACAAAAAGTAGTAACATAGCGGAACCAAGCAGTTCAGCTTTTGACACAGCAGGAAAACCAGAACTGCTCAACTTTCTGGGTGACTGGCCTGTAGAGCAAACAATGGGACAGAGAGTCAAAAGAGCTAGAAGACTAGAAAAATCCTCTCTGAAGAGCACTAAGGAAGGTAAAACTCCCAGTCAGCAGCATCCTGAGTTAGATGAAGAGCAAGCAGGCCTGCCTGGGACCTGTACTGTTGAAAAAGGACGTGAGGAAGAAAATCCAGCCTTTAGCTGTTCCTCTGGTAATTCAGATAAAATCGCACCAGAATTGCAAATGATAGGACATTGGCCTGTCTCAGGCTCATTAGAACAGAGACAACAAAGGTCAAGGAGAATGAGAAAGACAAGTCTAAATCAGTCTGAAGGTAGAAATACAGAAGGTAACATTAATAGAAATGGGCTTGAGACTGTAGATGTGCTCCGTGGGACGCCTGTGAACACTGCAGAGCAACTGGATACAAAGAATTCACATATGCACCAACCCGAAACAGTAGTTAGTGAAACAGTAGGTGAGAAAAAATCCCAGCAAAATAAGAGAATGAGGAAACATCACAAGTTAGCCCTCACTTTCACAAACAACAATTTTCCCCATCCCAAAGAAGAAGAACACTTGTCTATGCTTAATGCAGAAGAAGAGAAACAGAACACATGCTCATGTAGACACAGAAGTAGCCATTCACAGACTGAATCACAGGACTTTGCTATCTTGTGGAGATTAGAAAAGAAAATGCTTTTTCCTGAGGCTACCAAAGTATTGCATGGCAGACTAGATGGCTTCAAACCCAAAGACATAGATAGTGCCTCAGATCCTCAGGAAAAAATACCCTATCGCGTAATGTATGATAAAAGTACGTTTGTGGAAGAAAGTGAACTTACCAATATTGATGAGTCTGAAAAGCTAAATATGCTATGTAAGCTCTTCGAGTCTGTTTCGTTTGAAGCTCTGAAAGATCTGTATGAAAGATGTAACAAAGACATAGACTGGGCCACAGGTCTGCTGTTAGACTCTGATGAAAAGTTATGCAAAGATATTAACACTGAACACTTTCAAGTAAGAGAAGCTGACCCATTTGTTGCAGACCTTGTTTTCCAGGCAAATACAAACTATGGTGAGAATCTCAAAGACTGTGAACAAACGCCTCAAATAGTTGGGGCTGGTGATCTCTCTGAGTCTTTGGAAGACAGGAACTCATCACTCAGCATTGCAGAAAGTACAGCTACCGAGGCAACTGTGACAGATGCCGATGTGTCTGACTTGTTGACTGTTACCTCACTGAATGATATGGCGGAACTGAAAAAAGATGCAGCTTCTAGAAGTGACGCAGGCAGCTCAGCAGCAGGTATCCTTGAGCCATCTGTTTCAGGAAAGCAGGATGTAGAGTCTGAGAATCCTGTTGAAGAAACTGTAAATAAGCCATCAGTTTCACAACTTGATGCAGGTTTCCGTATGCCCACGACTTTGCCTTACGGTCCTAATACAACTTCTACCAATTTGCAATTTGAATCAAATAACAAAAGTGACGGTAACCCTTCAGAAACCAATGCAGAGAATTCCAAAGTGACTGCTTCGTTACTGGAAATGGATCACAGTCACAGGAGTGATAAAGAGCCTGAAAGGGATAAAGAAACCCAGGGGAGTTCCGGGGAGTTACATGGCGAAGAAGAAATTGAAGCTCCAAGCTGGAATGAAACTAAAGCCAAGATACAAAGCCCTAAACCAGCATCACGTGCAGCCTTCAGTATAGATTGCCTAGAACTAACATTACCTCCTGAACTGGCACTCCAACTGAAAGAAATATTTGGGCCTGTTGGCATTGATGCAGGTATGGGCATAATTATATCCATATTTTTATGAAAAAACTCAGTTTGGGTAAGAAAACCTTTCTTGCTTTGTCTGTGGTTTTTTTTTACCCTCATATTTGATTTTCAGGGAACAGATTTGCACAAGTTCTCATGCCGTGGTTTCCTTCTGCCTTTGTCTTTTCGTACATGCATGTATACTTTAAAATAATAAAATATATTGGCTTATTTGCATTTTGAGCAACTGGTCTTTGAGCCTATATTCAAACTGTAAAGGGATATTAAGATGATGAGGAAGATGCAAATTATGACTGGTTAGGAAGAAAAGAAAAAAGAAAGCTTTAGGCATCAGTGAAATTGAGGAAGGAGAAGACAAGTGGTTTAGAGAGAAGATAAAATGTGTCTGTACTTAGCAAACTAGCCTGGTTTTGTCTTCTGCGAAGCTATGATGAAGGAAGCCTTAAGCAACTTGAATATACTTCGCAAAAGTTAGAGACTGACAGAAGGAAGAAAACACAAAGATTATATAACTTGTTTGGTTTAGCTTCCAGCCTCCCCCCGCCCCTTTTTTTTTCCTGAAGATTACTTGATGTGAAACTCTGGATACCTGATATATTGGTGGGTTTTACTGCTGTCCTCTGCTTTCCATGCCTACCTCCTCTAAAAAAATACTTGGTTTTGGTAGCAGAAGGGTATTTTATTGTGTCTGAAATATGTCCTGCCTTTTTATTTCATGCACGTGCACTTACTGCCTTTTTGAAAGGATGAGAAACAATATCAGAAAGATCTTTTAGGGAAAAGTATTGTTATGATACTGTGATAAT
>NW_010407152.1:0-20113 GCF_000710305.1 Buceros rhinoceros silvestris | reverse complement strand
TCCTGCTGTTTCCTTTAGAGTTAGAGGGCATACTTGGAGTTTGCTTTTCTGAGTTTGCAAGGAGGTGTGTTACTGCTGTTTGGCAGGGGCGAACATGTGTTGCAGAAAAGCTGCATGTGGATTGTGATAAAATAGAGGGCATCACAGTTTCATGAATGGAATTGTGGTTGTAAAATAACACCTTTGTAAAAAAAGATTCCACTAGAAGAATGGAAAAAAGGAGGAAAAATGTAGTTGTTTAGGTAGTCATGTTTCAAATAATACAGTTGTTAACTTATTTTTTCCTACCCTTTTTGAGTTTTTGAACAGCAGGTAATTAAGTCTGTATGGATTGCTCGGTGATTTTTTTTTTTAACTTGGCAGTTGCTGAAGTTTATTTGCAGGCATGACAGTTTGTGCAGAATTTCCAGAATTCAAATTAATAACTCTAGGCTACTGTACTTTAATTACTTAGATAACTTTTTATAGAATGGCTTAATTAATATATTGTCTTTATTTCTTCCATAAGGATCGCTAACTGTTGAGGATTGTGTGGTTCATATTGATCTGAATTTGGCAAAAGTGATCCATGAAAAATGGAAAGAATCTATTCTGGTTAGTAGATTTCTTATGATACAGTATAGCATGCTTGCCTTTTGTCAGGCCATTTGTCTCCTTATGTGTTGGTCTAAATGTGTAAGATACAAGAATCTTTGCTAGAGCAATGATAAAATACAATAGTAGTTTGTAAAATACGTCGTAATCATCGGAGCTGTTGAAAGGCAGATTAAGGAATGAAGAAACTGCATGTCATGAGTGCCTCATCATGAAACCAAGATCCTTAAAAAAGAAGGATCATAATGCACAATTTTACTACAAAATTGATCAAAAATTCCACTGGCCAAAAATCATTACTGGCTTGTTGACATGAAAGAAGAGTTTTTATGAGTAATTACATATTCAAAACACCTCCAAGTATATTAATTGAGAAGAGTTCTTTAACCTCCATTCCTTCATAGCCTTATGAAACTCAGAATGCTGTTTGGCAAAATTTATGTTTGGTTTATTTAATTAAGATTATGAAATCCTAGCAGTGGGACACATTTGTTTAGTTTGATGTGTTTTCAGATAGTTCTAGCTTTTAAACTTCACTTTGTAGTTACTTTTCTTAAATACATCTCTTCTAAAATATCCAATCTTTGAGAAATACTGTAAGACATTGTTTTGAAGCTGGTTTACTTAGAAGGTAACACTTGCTAAGCTTCACTGCAAGATTTATAGCTTACTTATGGTTTTACTATTTTTATTTAGAAGCGTCAGAGGAGCGATGAATCATGTAAGTTGTCTGCAGAAGGTATGTTATATATTTCTGTTAAACACTTAATTCTCATTGTAGTATTTAATTATTTGAAACTTAAGGTTACAAATATTATTTCTGTTGAAAAATAATGGATTCATTTATTGAGCTAAGCTTTTAATTATTGCCCTTGGTTTCATTTACCATTGTTTTATGGAGTTGGGGGGGGAAAAGTAAGTTAAATTATTAGCAGAATCACTAATCCCAGATAGATGCAAGCAAGAAACTTATAATTTGTGTACTTCAGAGAACTTAAAGAGAAGCTCTGACTGGATCAGACAGCTCTTTGGTAGGACTTCTGAGTCTGTGGCAGGAAAAGGCACATCCAGAGAATTGTTAGCAGGGTAAGATGCATCCAGAGAATTAATAGCAGAGCAAGATTTCTGCAGATAAGGGAAGAAGGACGGGAATGCAACATTCACACGTTATTGTCCTTGTCAGAGGAACTGATTGTAGCAGTAATATGTATGTCCTTGTTCAAAAAGTGTTAAAACCTCTGGCAATCTAGTTTTCATTCAGCTCTCCGATAAAATGTCCCTCTACAGCAGAACCCCACTACTCTTACATGGGACCTGAGTGAAGACTTGGATTGCAATGTAAACATGAGTCAATAATTCTCTTAGAAAAGCAACGAAATCTTTCCACTTAACATATGTGCAAGATAGTTCACAGCTGTAAGATATGTCTTGCACTTGAAAATTTGGTGAGGGTATCTAATGGTTTTGCTTTCGTTTTACAAAACAGATAAAGATCGTCAGAATGTCTTTGGAAAATAGAACTGAGGAAGGTGAAAACAATGTTTTGTTTTCTGTTTTAGCAGTAACAACACTGTAGTAAAAAAACCTAAACCATCTAGATTGAAAAACTTAATTATTTTGGTTTCTCTTGTATAAACAAGCTAATGATTGTTTTATTTGTCACCTCATTTTTTTTTTGCTTATGAAGCTCCTACTGTGATTCAGCAGATAGAAACAGATGACTCAGAAATGCTGTTATCTCAGAATGCAGACAGTGAAATACAGAAGAAAAAAATGAGCTGGGTTTCAGGCTCATCTAATGACATGCAGACTAAAAAACCAGCAACATCAGACGTTTTTCCTTTTATGGATCACTGGAACGCTCAGATTCAGAAAGTATCTCTCAGACAAATAATTTCTGAAGAAATAGCTATGCAGGAGAAACAGGACCTGGTATGGATAGCACCAGTTTTTTTTCTGTAGTTCAAATTTGTTACTATTAATGCAACAGAATATGTCTTACCTGGTGACTCATCTTTGTGCTGCTGATTACAGCCTGAATTTGTGAGACAAATGCATGCCAATCAGTATTGTTGATTACTGTGATTCAGGAGTTACCGTGTGGTAGATTTTCTGATTTAAAAATATAAATCTCATTTCAAGATGTAATATTTTGATTCTTTCACAAACAGATCATGGTGCATTACACTATACAGGTTAGCATTTGTGTTTGGTTGAATTGTTTTTTGATTGTTCAGCTAAAAACAAACATCAGTGTGTTTTCCCACATTACTGTGAAAGTGATATATAAAAATTAGCCCCATGCCTTGTTTGTTTAGAAGTTGATTGAATTTATTTTAATACTTTTTTGTAAGGAGAATCCAAAACATTCCTAATAGATAAGACATTAAAAGCAGTATTTGAAGTTAATCTCAAACAGGTTTCTGTACCCACTTGTCAGAAAATAGTAATTTAAAAAAATATTTTTATTAATTCTGTATCTTCTGCACAGATCCCATATCCTGTCTAGTTGGCATGTGCATAACGCTGCTATCTAGTGCTCAGCAGTTGTTCAGAACAGGCTTTTTTATTAGTAATCGTCTCTGATAAGTGGCTGTCCTAAAAAAAGAGAAGCTTTGTTTCTACTAGCATAGAAAGTTGGATGGATTAGCTTGTACTTCGAAAGAATGGCTTTTGGATTCTTACTTTGAACTGCATGTATGTGGCTTACTGATAATAACAACTGTGGTGTCTGCAGCTTTATTTTCAGGGTGGAGTCATGGAACTTGGCTTTGTTTTGACCACTGAGGTTTTTTTAGGGATTTGGTTGTTTTATTTTTTTCTTAAATCTGAGTATTGGAATGATCAGTCTGATTTATTCTGGAGTATAAATATGTTTCTTCTCAGCATGACTTCACAAATACAGATTTTTTAGTAAAGCTTCATATACACCAAAACATAATTGCTTATGCTGTCGCTGTTTAGTAATAAAATGTTGTTTCAGCTCCAGGCCCTCAGTAAAGAGTATAGGTGGACTTTGCAGAAGCTTAGCATTGGTCTAGATAGACTAGCAGGGAAAGTGTTCCAAAACTTAAATTCCTCCAAAAAAAAAAAAAAAAAAAAAATCCTCCTTTAGTTTTGTCCAAGTTATGAGGGAGCTCCAGCTGAGTTGCTTCAACTGACTGCAGTGGTACATGATACAACTTACCTGTCCCTGCTTTATTGTCATCAAATCAGTATGGCAGGCTGATATTGGCATGTTGTCACAGCTGTGGGTGCGTATCTACTGAGTAGATAATTTTTGAAATCTTAGCAAGTAACAGTTAAGTTGGATTGGTTCAACTATTATTATATTTTGTTCTAATCGAGAACTTGCAATGTTTTCCCTTCATCTTATGGGTAGAATCGTGTTCCTTCTATGGCTAGAAAAGACTGTGCTGCTAAACTAAAGGAAAAACAACTTTTTGAGATGTTTCCAACTATTAGTCAAGACTTCTTAATGGATATCTTCAAGGACAACAAGTAAGAAATCAAAGTTCTTTGTAAAAATGGTGCTTGGTAACAGTCTATAGTGCACAGTTACTGTCTTAATATTAGGAGTTAAGATACTGCTAAAGAATGGCTTTTCCCAGCACTTGTTGTAGATCTAAATAAAGGTAAAACTAGCTGGTCTTAAAAAAAAAAAACAAAACAAAAACAACTTTATGTGTAAAATTGTTTCTTTTTTGGAGAGGAGTAGACAGTTTCTCTCTTTGGGAGAAGATCCCTGGCTATTGACCTCTGACTGTCAGTGGAACTGCATACTTACTCTAGAGCTGAGGTTTAAATCAAGCAGGAGAAATTAATAGGGGTGATGATAGTGGTCTCACAGAAAACTGTCATCCACCCAAGAGGATGTTAGCTGTGAGCACTTCCTGGTTACTACAGCAGCTCTGAAAGAATGAACCATCTCTCCATCTATTTCTGCTGACATTCTCTCTTCTGCGTTATTTTTCTGGGATATGTGGCTACCTCTTAAATCCAAGTTTCTGAGGACCAAACTTTTTTTCAAGATCAACGTGTTTTTTCATCCTTGGCTAATTGAATGTCTGTCTCTATGTATGGGTTCATATGCCTATCTGCTTGTCATCTCACATTCTAAATTCTCTTCATAGTGTTGCCTTTCTCAAAAGCTGTCTTTACTTCTGATCAATCTTCCTATTGCTGCTTACTGAACAGCAAGAAGAATAAAGGAGTGCTTATTAGAAATCTGATGGCAACTGATGTCCCATTCTTATTTTATTAAATTCAGTAACAAAGTTTGACTGGATATACAAGGATTTTCCTACATAATGGTTTCAGAAAACTGAGCTAGTGTTAAACTAGTTTTAGTATCTAACCCTGACCAGCCAAAGATTTTAGATGAAGTAACTTTTCCATCCCAAAAAGCAGTGTTTACTTCTAAAGTAGTGTCTGTTTGATTAAGGTAGGATGCAATTTACTTGAGTATTAAAAGGACAATGAAATACTAAAGTGCCGCTCAATTATGTTTCAGTCAACCAAGACTGCATCAGTGTTGGTGACAGTAATGCAGTAAAGTGGGTCTGCAAGCCTTTTTGTAATAATGTGGAAAACTCCATTCCAGAGCTTTATTTCCATTGTCATCTATTTCTGTAACAATATCAAGGTTTGTTATATAAATTTTAATGAACGTAGCAGCTATAAATGTATCTGTAACATCACAGGTTTTACTTATCCTTTACAGCTACTCTTTAGAACAAACTGAACAGTTTCTGAACTGTGTTCTGGAGGCAGATCCTGTAAAAACAGTTATAGCTCAAGAAAGCGTTCAGCAAAATGAAATAGTTTCTTCCTACAATGCTGCAAAGAACCGGGAGAAGAAGGTATTTTTATTTTTTTTTAATTAGTAGTTACAAACATATCCAAAGCTGTGTTAATGAAAACACCCTGCAATGCATACTTAGCTTCAACATTGCAAATTCCTACAGGGAAAAAAAAGTAAGGAAGAGGATGATCCTTTGGGAGAAATATTACAAGAATTTGAGTATCCACAATATGAGGATTTAAGAGCAGAGGCTTTTTGTCACCAGCAAAAGAGACAGGAATGTTTGAAAAAGGCTGGGGAAGCCTATCGCATGGGTATGAAGTCTGTGGCAGCATTTTATGCACATCAGGTAACCGTAAATATCGTGCTTTTTGCTTGAATTTAGAGGTACTTAAATACTGAATTGAAGTGATAAGAAAAACATTGTGCCAGCTATAGCTGATAAATTTCCTCAATTACTTTTCCCTATGTAAGTGTTATATTGAGAATAACCTTACAAGTAAATTCCCTTTCACTAGTAATGATACTGATAGAGGAAGCCAATGTAACCAAATTCAGTGGAGACCTCATGAAAGGTGACATTTAGTGCTTAGACACACATGCTTGTTTTCTCGTAGATCTTGTTCTTGCATCCACATGTTTGTAAGCACCAGGATATGTGTCCATGTGGTCTGGCCACATTCACTTGTGTGGTATGGACTGCAACAAATAGCAGGTTTTGAATCCTGCGTATCCCCATTGTGTTTCTCTTAATTGGTGATAAATTGTTTTTAGACACATCTTTTCTACTTTTTAGGAGTCAGAGTTGAGATATGTGGTCTTTTGCCTCAGAATCATTCTTGCTTCATCCTCCATAGATCTTGGGCAAGATCGCTGTCTGCTGTCTTTGCTTCTTCGTTCTGACTATCTTTATGGCTACGGTCTGTCTTGGGTTGGGTATAGTATACCATGCTTTTTTGCCATCCATCTGGTTTTGAAGTGTAGATCTGCTGCTGATCAGACTTCTGTGCCCTGGCTTTGGAGCACAGGCTCTCTGGTCTTGATTCAAATACATTTCTTGGTATATACCAATTTGATTACTATTGATCATATTCTGAGTATCAACTGTTCTTGTAACTGTTCCTGTACGTTGGTTTCTTGGTTCCTTCACTCAAGACCCTTCTGTTCAGACTTCATTCAGATCACTCTTAAAAGTTCTGTTCCAGGTATCTTCAAGGCTGTAGCTTCTGCCTGATGTAATAGCATATAAAAATTTGGTGAGAATTCATGTTCTAGAAGGATTTAATTCTAAACTGTGAATTGCATTATGATAAAACAAAAATGTAATAATAAATCGCTTGAATTTGCTTATTATCTTAGAAAAGGTTTCATACAATTGGTATAACTTATCATTCTAAATGTTCAGATTGTTACTATGCATGTAGGAAATACTGATTATCAGTCTTATTAACGAACTCTTTTTGTTCTTCTTGGTTTATACATTTTTTAAGTTTGCAGAGATTTTAAGTAGAAGTGTAATTTCAAGTCTTGTCTTTTGTTCTTAGCCATAACGACAAATACGATCTAGATATTTATGTATTTGTTTGAGGTAATAAAAAGGCAAACTAAGTTATTCATGAAAATACTTAATGCTTGGTGGCCTTAGCCTGTCTTGGGAATCCTCTGCAAGTGAGAGTTACAGGGCTGGTGTCTCTGGTCTGACACTATAAGAAACGTCAGGTGATCCATTTTAAGAAAGTGTAAGACAGACTGACCCTTCTGTTCTCTTGAGGCCTTGTCATTACAAGACCCAGAGTTAAGTCTTCCATTCCTTTTCAGACATGTGCCTACAGATCTATGAAGACATGATTTGTTGCATCAGTCTCTCAGATATTATCTCTGCAAGGTTAATGGGAAATAGTTGGTACTCGCCTACTGTGTACTGTGAATAACTGTGTACTGCTCCTTATCCCTAGTTCCAACAGGGGCAGTGTTGACCTTGTCAGTCATAAAAGATCTGTCAAAAATATTAGGAGAGATAATAGACAACTATTTAAAAAAAAGTAAAAAAAAAAAAAAAAGAGTGTTTGCCCTTGGCTTGTCTCATTTTTAGGGAATGTTTTCAGAAGAATTAACTTCAGCTATAACAACCAGGTTTTTCTTGGGCTGTTGAGCAGTTTCTCTGACATTTAATTGATTTTTTTAGAAAAATACTTGCAGAAAGTAAAACTATGTTGTTAGGATAATAGATGGGAAAATCAGCATGGAGTGTAACTTTTTAGCTTATGTAAGGACCTTAAGGGTTTGTGCCTTTTCTGGCTTTTTCTTTCTTGTAAGGCTCTTGTTATAATTTCTTCTTTGTGTCAGCTTTGAGTAGTTTCTTAAGAACAGGTTTCATGAAATCTCCTTGCAAGTGGGTCTCACTGAGCCTCTTCCAGAAGTTCTGTGATTGTAAATTTTAGATTTTACTGCTTCAAACTGTGAGCTAAAAGCACCCTGCCAGTGGTGTCATTTGAACCCAGTGAGCACTGTGGAGCTTAGATTATGTCTCAGCATGTAATAGTTGTTGTGCTTATGAATAAAGGGTCGCCTTCATGAGCAGAAGATGAAAGAAGCCAACCACGCCGCTGCCGTGCAAATCTTTGAGAAAGTAAATACTGCCTTGCTGCCTATGAATGTGTTGGATCTGCATGGTCTCCATGTGGATGAAGCTGTGAATCAGTTGTCCAGAGTGCTACAGGAAAAAAGTGAAGGTAGGAATAAGCTAATAATTCCTGCCCCCTTAAAGTTATTCTCTTCATTTTCTAATAAGAAATCATGATATGTGGCAGTATCAGAGGGAGTGAATGTAATTTTATAACGTGTAGAAACAACTGGCTTTTGTGTTGTTTTCTTTTCAAAGTTCCACCATGGGATTGTTTTTCTTTGACATGGTAGTGGTTCTTTTGTCAATTTGTCTTGCCTCCCCACCCTATGCCTCTTTGTAAATCTTCATTTTCCTTCCATTTTATACTTTACTGTTATTTTTTATTGAAGACTTGATCTATCCTTCCTGGCATTTTTAAGCGAGATAGTAATGCCGGTATTTCTGGCATCTTTTCATTGCTTTGTCAGAACTGTGTTGGTTTTTTAATCTTTAAAGAAAAATCATTATGTTGAAATTCCAACCACAGTATCAACTTCTACAAGCAAGTCTGTGATTTGAGCTATCTTTCAGTAGCTTCCATACCGATTTCTCAGCAGAAGCTCTTGAGATCAGAATATCGCTGCTTCTATAAATGTAATTTTGAGCAGTTTTGCTCGAGGGCTTGTTTTTTCTCCCAGTGGAGTGTTCAAGTACTTCATGATTGTTCTTGCTGTAAAAACATATATTGTTCGCATTATTAGTTTACCCTATAAAGGTAAGCACATTGGGAACACTTCTCTTACGCAAGATACCACTGCACAAACCTAATTTTTTGAAACATCTGCTCCACACAGTAGAAACAGAAGTGTTCAGTGGGGCCTTAGATAAACCTTTTCTTTCAATGTACATCAGAGATAATTAAGTTGCACTGTCTTGTGCTATTCCTAAAATGATGTTTGTATACTTTTAATCTGTAACTTAACACTTAAACCAGGAGTCCTGTAATGATCGTAGGAGCTCACTGTTCAGTCCGTTCACCTAAATCTAAACAAAAATTTATTTCAGTGTACACATATGGGAAAAGGATCACTACAGGCACATAGTGCTGGCAGAATTAACAGTAAACTAATATAAAACACAAAGTTAAACAAGAGAGAGTGAGAGAGAGATATGAACTGATAATCTAGAACTGGCAAATCTTGGCTTGTTGTGAGAATCCAATTTAATTTATATTTGTTCCTCTTTTTCAAACTCTTCATCAGTTTAGGTTGCTGTGATGGCGGGGAAAAGAGCAGTTTCTTTTGTTATTAGGGCCAGATGCCCTAGTAAAGCTCACTGATGTGTTGATTCACATACTCCAACGTAGCAGAAGTTAGCCCAAATAAGTGTGAATTAAATGTCAAAAACTGTGTGGATTTATATTTTCCTCCTTCTTTCTTTCCTTATCCACAATATTTCCTTATTCACAATAGTTTAAGATAAAATATGAAGCAATAGAGAGAAGTGTAGTTTTAAAATAAACTATATTACACCGACCTCTTCTAATTCTGCAATTTTAATTTACATCACAGGATGTAAATTTCAAGTGAAAATTAGATTCTATAAATGGTAAAACCGCTCTGAAATTAGAAGGATTTTGTATGATCACAACATGCACATTTCAAGCAATCTGGATTTAGAAAGTTTGACTACGTTTTTTTCAGAAGGGGGAAAAATAGCTATGTTTATGTAAAAGATGCATAGCCAGCACGGGAAAGCAAAGTTCCAAATCACTAGTAAGAGCTTTCAGAAGAATGGATGGGAAAGTTATACTGAACATGAAGTATCTGCTGTGGGAAAATTTTAACCGTTAAAACCCCGGCTGTTACAGAGTACCAGCAGACTGGTGGTAAACCATACCTTTGTGTTATCACGGGAAGAGGAAGCCATAGTCAGGGAGGAGTTGCTCGCATCAGACCAGCAGCTATCAGATACCTCACAAGCCACAACTTCAGGTGAGTTTAGATTTTTGTTACTGATACATATTTTTTCTTAACCCACATTTAACTAACTGAAAATTGAAGTTAGATTTAGAATGCTGTTAAACTACTAAACAGATTAAAGCAGGTCTACTGTTTCATAAATCCGATGCCATTGTGTGCGGCAAAATCATCTTATATGGGGAACCTATTAAATGTTGGATCCTTTAGTATGAGATAGATGAAAAAAGCTATGGATTAAACCTATCTCACATAGTTTATTTACTTATTTCCATTCAGGGTTGATAGATTTACTGTGAAAAGATGTTGGTCCTGCTTTTTATTGCTCTCCTGTACCTGCTTATGTGGGACAGTAATTTAAAAGTCTGGGCTGGCATTAGTGTATTTGCTGCTTTTTCTTTATAGGAGTGCATGAAGATGGGACTGAGAAATAGCAAAGACTTCCCTTCTCATTTCGTTTTTAATTCCTACAGAAGAAAAGGAGGAAAAATTGGCTTGAAGGAAGGGGGAATTAGAAGGGAGTGTGAAAAGAGGAGCAGAATGCATATAACCAAAAATATTGGGCAGCTGTTCTGTTTTTTTAATCTGCCTCTTAATTTCCTGCTGCTTTCAGCTCTTCACCTCTCCAGACCCTGTAAAATGCTTTCACTGTAACATCCAGAGGACATGATGCTGATTTCCTTACTCTCACATGCACGCATATGACTGAGAACCTTATTGCTTTCCATATGTTTGAAGGGGGCTGAAGGAGATGGCATTGCACATAGCTTTCATCTTTTCTTGTTTCACAGGTTCACAGAAATAAAACCGGGCTGCCTGAAAGTCATGCTGAATTGAAGGGTTGTTGAGAAGAGGAATACAGACACTGAGGTGTCGTATTACAGCTAAAACCTTTTTGAACAACTGCAATAGTATTTTGTAATCTATTTCAAAGGACAGTATTTTATTAGAAATGGTCTCAATTTACAGCAAGTGGTTTTGTCAGTATGTTTCCAAGAAAATTTTTGAGTGAAACAGATCCTTTTTTGAACCTGCAAAAAGACGACACAGGATTTTGAGTCTCAGAAGTGCAGATTAAAAATTCTGCTGAGCATTAGATGATGTTTTAAAGGGACGTTAAGATACAATTTTTAAATAAAACTGTCGTCTCGCTATACCCAGTCTGTCTTTTGACTCTTACACATTTAATTGCTGTGGATTCTGTGCTTTTAAAACATTGTACCTTGTACAAAGTTACTTTGTGATTCAGAACTTTGTGCTAAACCCTTCAGAAGAGTACTGGGAAGGAGGGAGCTCGCAACTACTGATATTTCAAATCCAGTTACAGCTGAGTGCTAAGTATTTCCAGGTTTCCTCAAAAGTCTGAGGTAGTCTTTTTTTTTAGTGGTTATTTTATGATAGGTTGACCAGTTTTATTGTTCTTATTCCATTCTCCTGATATTGATGAAAGTTGTGTATAAAGGACTATGCATTAAGACCAGTTGTGGTTTTGGTAACTTTACAGACTTACTGTGATCTATTAAAGGGAAAAATACAACACTAGTTCAGTCTCTACTTACACGTAGCTAATACTGTAATTTTGCAGGAAATTTCAGAATTTGCAGAAAACTCTCAGTTTTGGGCCCTTCACTACAAGAAGGAAATTGAAGTGCTGGGGTGTGTCCAGAGAAGGGAAATGAAGCTGGTGAAGGGTCTAGAGAGCACGTCCTATGAGGAACAGCTGAGGGAACTGGGGTTGTTTAATCAGTAGAAAAGAAGGCTGAGGGGAGGTGTTATCACTCTCTACAACTGCCTGAAAGGAGGTTGTAGCGAGGTGGGGGTCAGTCCAGTTTCCCAAATAATAAGCGACAGGACAAGAGGAAATGGGCTCAAGTCGTGCCAGAGAAGGGTTAGGCTAGATGTTAGGGTTGTGAAGCATTGCTCAGGGAGGTGGTGAAGTCCCCATCTCTGGAGGTATTTAAAGGACTTGTAGATGTGGTGCTCAGGGACATGGCTTAGTGGTGACCTGGCAGTGCTGGGTTAATGGTTCGATTCAATGATCTTAAAGGTCTCCTCCAAACAAAATGATTCTGTGAAATGCCCTTGTTTTTTTCCACATCTACTGGATTAAAAGTGTTTCTTTATGGCTTTTTAAATGGAGCAAATTGAGTACTGTTTCACTTCGCAGGTGTGTCTGTTAGTGATGTGTCTTCATTCTGTGTGTATTAAATTTGGTGATTTCCTTGTGATTGCTGTGAGACATTGTAAATGTATTTTTAACATCAAAGTGAATGCTAATACTACAGTAGTAATTGCCTAACTGGAAAATCTGGAAGTAGAAAAATTATACTGTTGGTGGTGGTGTTGCATCAGCATCTAGAAATACCCATGTAAAAAAACCCAAAACCAACAAACAGAAACAAAAACCCCAAAAATCCAAACAAAAAACAAAACTAAAACAACAACAACAACAAAGCTCCAAACACCACCACCACCCACCAAATTAAATATAAACATCTGTACTTTAGCAAGGAATCAGAACATTTTAAATAGAAATATCTTTTAGAATGCATTACTACTTTAATTACATCTTTGCCTCTTGAAAAGCATACAGATTTTTTTTACTACAAACCGTTTAATTTTTGTTGTAAGGTTTTTTCAGAACAGGTATAAATTGTGTATTCAAAATAATATTAATAGCTGAAGGATTACTGGGGAGGTTTTTTCATTTTAAACCAATTGTGCAGTAAATTTTATTCAGGAACTATATGCACACAGAATTTGTGTATGTATTTGTACACGTATGCAAGTTCTGCCATTTGGGTGGATGCATAATAATAAGCAAGGAACTTCCGTGAGAAAAGCTGTGCACAGAAATAGGTTTTACTTGGAAATGTAAGCTGCTGACAAACTGAAAGACATTATGTTTCCTGAATACCCATATTTACTGTAACATATATGCAGTGAATGCAATATACGGCAGACTTAAAAATGAATTTGTCATGCTTCAACAGATAAAATAATCTTTTCTTGGTGATTTCAGGTGGAAGACTACTTCAGTAATATTTAATCAAAGGGACTCTTACTGGAGTAAGACTGTCATAACAAGTGTTACATTTTTTTGTGGGTACTTAGTTCATCTGAATGGTGTCCCTTCCCTTTCTGGGTTGTTCTGGTTGACTTGTAGGTGAAATACAAAAGCTCTGTGCTCACTAAACAGCACTAGCAGAGCTGTTTCTGCTACTCCCCACGTGCTGTCCTGTGCGGTGAAGCCTATGCTCCATCCTCTGTGACAGTGCCTAAAATGGACAGAGATGTCATTTAGGAACTTAGAGTTGAGACAGTGGTTCAGACTATCAGCTATCTGGGGTTGCAGATGCTATAATTGCTTCAGCAGAGCTAGCATCTTTCTTTTGGACTAAGGTACTTCCTCCTGCTCCTGCAGGTTTTCCTTAGCGCTAGTGTTTATAACAAATGGATGGGCAGCTCCTTAAAGCATAGTCCCGGTTTGTTGGTCTGGGTGGCCGAGTTGCCCAGCCAAGGTCTCAGTGAATGCTGAGAAGTGTTGTGTTGAGCTGTTAGGTGCCCAAGCCCTACAAGTGATGTGCTTGTAAACAGAGAAGTACCAACGCTCCTGGTTGTTTTGGTAGGGAGCCTGACTAAATCAGGATATTCTCACTGTTCCTGATGTGGACAAAGACAGTTTAGCTTTCAGTGCAAAAGATGAGCAGAAAAAGTTGTTGTCTTGTCTATCTATTAATCGTATTCCAGATGCTGGCAAGTGTATGCTGGAAATGAGAAACACAGCTTTAATCCTTCATCTGGCCTAGCAAAGGTGCACTTGATTCTCACTTCCCCAGAAAATGCTCTAACCATTCTCTCTCTCTCTCTCTCAACTTCTTGTATTTCTTTGACTGTTTTTTATAACGTATAGTGGAATGAATTACATCAGATGTGATTGTTTCAAATTGGTATTTCAAAGTAGGTTACATTTTAGAACTTCCAGCTTTTCCGATGTCTTTTACAGTTGCATCAGTGACAATCCTGAGGTATCGTGTAAATTCTGTATCATCTTATACTTTTAATAAATAAGTATTGCCACCAGCACTCTGAAATAATGTGCGACTTAAAATACCTATTTTGTGTACCACTTTTTATTCTACTCTTCAACAGCATGTGGTTGTGATGACTGGTAATCTTTACTATGTGACTTTTGGTTTATTTTTAACAAAACATTTTTACATTTATCCCAATTCTAATTTAGGACAATTTTTTAAATACAAATTTTAATGCTTGTGCTAGCTTTTATGAGTAACCTTACAGTAAGAAAGAAGGGCCCAGAAGTGCAATGGAGAAAGTTGTTCTCCTCAGTATTGTGAGTGTATGAAAATATATTTCAGTTGATTGTGAAAGTAGTAGGGCAAAAGTGATTTTTTAAAAAAAAAAAAAAAAAACAAAACATTTTAAGATACCTTGATAATATTTTGATGACTTTGGCTTTTGCTTTTAATAGTATGTGGTACAGTTTTAATTAAACTAAATGTTTTTATAGGCCTGTTGAAGGACACCTCAGGCCAAGTTTAAGTGGCATTTTTTTTTCCTGGCTCTTGGAAACCATTGTGACTTGGGAATCCCCACTTAAACAATGTCCATATGCTCTAAGCATGATCTAGAACATCTGGAACATCACTGTTGTGAATATGTACAGTGTCATGCTTAGCAAAACATATATTCTAGAACGTTTTACTTGAGGAGGTGAAATGTAAGCAATGTGTTATTTAATCTTGCCACAAAATATGGTGGGTAGGCAAGAGAATAATTTAATTGTTGACAATGGCAAAGAAGGATCAGCATAAATGTAATGCGAGAAATTATACATAGACTTCATGTTACTGATGCTTATGTCTTCAAATGCAATTCACGTTTCCAGAATAATATTGTCCTGTTTGCAGAGCTGAAGACATGATAGATTATGAACATTGTCACAAAGAAGAGTTCATTGACTTACTGCAATTCCAACTATCATGTTCTCTTAAAACAACCAAACCCAACTGTTCATGCTACTGCAGCTACATAAACTGTGCAGAGGATTAAATGACTTACAGGTGAATATGCACATGAAAAGACTGCAACTACCAGTTGTTAGGACCAGTATGTTGGAAGGTGTCAATATCTATTTTTACATTAAAATAAAAAATGATTTTTTAATTTGTATAAAGTTGTAATTTTGCTGTTAACTGTATCTTTCATTTTTTACTGAAATACAGTTTTGTAATTTGCATTTAGAATTTCTAATGTGAAAAAGGAAATCTAGTTTAATAAAGGATTTTTGCCACAAGCATAGCCTTCTGTCTTTCCTTGGAAGACTGTATTTCAGCTTGTATCAGATTCTGTCAGGTAGTAGTCTTGGAGTTCTGTGTGAAAGCCACTTGCCTTGACTTTAGGTTACCATCTGCAGGGAGATGAAGCAACCATCTGCAGGCGGAAAAAGAAACAAATTTGTAGCCTAATTTTAAGTGTTGCGAGTGGGAGCTGAATGCTCACGTTACTGAAAATGAAGGTCATGGTTTCAGATTTTGTGTCTGAAGTAGCTGAAGAGATGCTGTTCAGGCCTAGCTTATTTTGTGGGAGAGTGAGGGCAGGGCAGTTATGACTACTGTAAAGATGAGAGTTTGGGGAGGGATGTGTTCTGGATGGATCTCATTTAGCAAGACCCTTTAGGTCAGGAGTACTGAGAGGTCGGATCCTGAGGAAGCACAATTGGTATGTCACTGTGGATTTGGAGCTAGTAAGCCTGGCTTTTCTGAAGCCTGCTCTGTGCAGATCAAGTGCGGATATTCCTGTGTCACGTATGTTCCTGGAAGTGTGGAAACCTGAGAGCCAAGTGCTGGCTAGAGTCCAGCCTGTTTATTAGCTCCAGTTGAGGACAACTGGCTTCAACCTGAGTTGAATTCTGCAGACATTCCTATGAATTCATTGCTTTGTAGTTTGCACAGGTTTGTGTATTTGCATAGCAAAGCCCTAACTAATAAGCTGTTCAGGAGAGCAGGGAAAATGGGTTGGGGAACACGTGAAAGCTTGGCAGATGCTGGCTTAGCTCTGGCATGGCTGATTCTGAGTCACAGCTACCAGGCAACAGAATTGGTAAGTGTCTGGTTGGTTGTGTGCTCCTTTCTTACAGGAGTCCCTGCTCTGGCAGTTGTGGCTCAAGGTCCAGCTTGAGGATTAGTCTCTCAGACTTTCTAAAGCAGAGTTTCCGTTACTAAACTTGCTTTATCTCTGGAGGCAGGACAGCAGTTGGTTGTAGAGACCCAGCTTAACTCCTGCCCTTGCTGAAACAGTCCATCCTGATTCATCAGTTTCTTTTTCGGTTCATGCCCTTATTTCGTTTGTGTGCTGGGCTAGCTCTGAGCTCCTCTCTGCTTGCAGCTGTGAGTTTTCTTCTTGACAGTGCTCTAAGGGTTTCTGAGAGTCCTTCTCCCTCTATAATATGAGATGTGGAATACTTTAGTCTGTCCTCACAGAAATTATTTGAAATTTAAGGCTGAATATTGAAGTGTGCTAAAATAAAAATATTGCTTGGGGGCAAACAGAATTTTTCATCCCAAATCACTAAAGTGCAATTAAATTTTGTGTCTTCTGGTGGAATGCATTGGGGGGCTTGACAATAGGTGGTGCCCTTGCCAATAGCATAGGGTGATGGTGGCAGCAGCTTTTGCTGTGCCCTTACTGGAGTTGTTGTTTCTCTGTATAGTGTGCACTAAAGGATGTTATTACACATCACGTGCTGTTCATTTCTTCCTCAGAGGGAGAATACTGTATTCAGAGTATTGTTTTGGCAGCTTTTTTTTTTTTCTTCTTTACAGATGGGTGGGGTAGAGTTTGTTTTCAAATATGCTTGTTGCTCTGTGCAAAATATGGGCAAGACAAGTTCATTTTGCACTCAGATTTGAAGATGATAACATTAGGTTTTCTCCTTTAGCTACCCTGTGTTGGTTTTTTTAGATTAGTTGTCTGGATTCTTGGACAAATCCTTCTGTTCAGAGACTGACACAAAAACATTGTGCTGTGTGGTGAAGTCCTGTGCCACTGTGTGTGTTGCTGGTGGCACAGAGTCATCTTGAAAACTCTCAGGGCAAGAACTCTGTTGATGTTGCTTGACTTTCTGCATCACGGGGCCTGTCTGGGCTAGCGATGGCTTCTTGTTAGTTGCCATCATTAATTGTGCAGGATAGGTCAGGAGATAAAGTTCCCCTTTTCCTGTAACCTGAGTGGTTTCTACATGGCATGGAGCTGGGAGGTGCTGTCTTCTGAGGATTTGCTCAGAGGACCTTTCCCATAAACAGGACCTGTAAACATCCTGTTTGTCCCAGATGACAGATAGGATCTTCGGCTTTCCAGGAATATGGCATTTAGCAGCTGTCTCTTGGTAAGGAGGGGCCTCCCTACCAAAGTCATGGTGCTGCTTTCCCCTCTCCAACCCTCTACTAATCCAGGAGTCTTTATCACCCCCTGGGCTGGTCTGCCCTGTGCCTCTGAGTGTTGGAGAGTCCTTGGGACACTAAGTCAGGTATGCAGCCTTTCTGTCCCACACCTCAATTGAAAATAGCATCAGAGAGATTGAGGGAAATTGCGGGGCACATAGCTAATCTGTAAACTGTAACAGTCTTTTGGGGAGGATCTGTGGAGGCATGTGGATGAGCCGCTTCTGAGGGAGCATGATGCCAGATGCAGGCACAGGCCCTCAAAGAGCTGTGGAGGAGGTTGGCTACTGGATCCAGAGGTCAACCAGTACCAGGAGACTAGTGTGATGAGTAAGAAAGGCCCCTTGCCAGCAGTGTGCCCTGGTGTACCAGAGGGCCAACGGCATCCTGGCTTGTATCAGCAACAGTGTGGCCAGCAGGAGCAGGGCAGTGATTGTCCCCCTGGACTCGGCGCTGGTGAGGCCACACCTTGAATGCTGTGTTCAGTGCTGGGCCCCTCACTTCAAGAAGGACGTTGAGGTCCTTGAACGTGTCCAGAGATGGGCAACAAAGCTGGTGAAGGGTCTGGAGCACAAGTCCTATGAGGAGCGGCTGAGGGAACTGGGGTTATTTAGCCTGGAGAAAAGGAGGCTGAGGGGGGACCTTATTGCTCTCTACAACTGAAAAGAGGATGTAGGGAGGTGGGGTTGGTCTCTTCTCCCATGTGACAAGTGACAGGATGAGAGGAAATGGCCTTAAGTTGCACCGGGGGAGATCTAGGTTGGATATCAGGAAAAACTTCTTTACAGAGAGAGTTGTGAAGCAGTGGAACAGGCTGCCCAGGGAGGTGGTGGAGTCCCCATCCCTGGAAGTGTTTAAAAGACATGTAGATGTGGCGCTGAGGGACATGGTTTAGGGACCCTGACAGTGCAGGGTGAACGGTTGGATTCTTAAAGGTCTTAATGGATGATCTTAAAGGTCTCTTCCAACCAGATGATTCTATGAGGAGCTCTATAACGGAGGATGGATGGTAGCATGGAGTTAGGGGCTTGCCAGTGAATCGAGAGGGTGGCAAGTACTAGAAGGGATTTGCAGAAGCTGATAGGGAAATTTGTCATGTGGCATGTGTGCAGAGGTGTCTGAGAGACCCTGAGATGCTACAGGACGATGTAGTAAGGTACCATGAATGGATGGGCACTTCTGCTGGGGCAGTCCCCTTCCCTCAGCTCCAGCAAAGCAGTGCTGGTGTATCAAAGCAGCATCTCAAAGCAAACTGTTGCTGGGATGCACCATTTAGAAGTCTTGCTGAATTAAACGTAGTAGATGGGGTTCAACATCCTGTGAATGACTTGTTTTGTGCCACCTTAAGGTTCTGGGTTTTCTTTTAGCTTTGCTTATGTAGCTTTTATATTTTAAGAATGCTTATCTTGACTGAGACAAAAAAATGTGTGGCAGACTTTGGGTGTTGGGAAGACTTGCAGTTTTGGTAGGTTTTTGATGAACAAATGGTGCTCTTGGCATCTATTCCACACTGGACGTTTAGGTGATCCCCACCACTTCAGGGTTTAGAAAAGGCAGCCGTGTATCCCCAGTGCCACCAGAGGTCCTCATGGCCTGACACACTTGTGCTGCTGTGGTCATTAACCCAAGCTGCAAAAACAGGAGGACTGGAATAGGAGCACAGTTAAAAGCCACCATCTTGCTTTCCTCCCTACTGTTCTAAGCTGTTTTCTGTCCTCTGGGCTTTGGGTCTAAAACTAGATTTGGGTAGTCCTTGTGAGTACGGAACGTTTTTTCATATGGCTCAGGAGACATCTTACATGACTTGGGGAGCACTAAAATAACAGTAAAAATGTTAAATGCTGATGCATTTCTTCAGTGCGCTCAGGACATGATGTATCCGTGACTTTCTTTGGGCAGTAGGACATTTAAGTGTGGTAGTGCTCCTATGATGAAGGCTCTTTCTACAAGGTTGGTAAGCAACTGTACGGGTCATTATTATTTTTGCGTTGAGAAACAGGACTCTTCTCCACAGCTGGTTGTACACAGTAGACAGGAGAGGAGCAATGGAAATCCTCTGCCTGCGCCACAAGTTGAATCAATTTGGTCTGTAAATGGAGGAATGGTAGTCCTGTCAGGTTGGGCTGTGGGAGCTCTGCATAATCATGTTTGCTGTATGTGTTGGCTAACTCAAAAGGCATTGCCTCGAATTCCCACTTGTAAGTCAGGGTAAAAGTAGTCTTCCTCACCTGTGTGTGCTTCTCGCTTTTCCAGATTATCCCCTTTTACTGTCTGTGCAGTGCCATATAGGCAAGCCACGTGAAGTGGAGAGAGAACAGACTGTCCCTGGAGGGGTGATGCACCCTGGATGGCAGAGGGGCTTCCCCCAGAAGATGCTTTGGGAGCAATTCAGGGCATCTGCATCAGGCTCCTGGTCTGAGCCTTCCTCTGGGGAAACCTCCCCAAGTTCATAGACTAGAAAGAAGAAACTGGCTGCTGAAGTAGGGCGCCTGAGACAGCACAGTATGACCATCCCCACCTCATTCTTCAAAACGGGAGGCAGTGGGAAAAGCACATCCAAAAGAAAAACAGCTCCTGCCTTCATCTTGCTGTTTCCCAAGGGAAGCTCCAATGTCCTCTGACTTTGCTGGGGCAAGAGGCCTAGTTTGCGCTGGCATTTCTCTTCCTG
>NW_010407151.1:546-787 GCF_000710305.1 Buceros rhinoceros silvestris | reverse complement strand
CCTTCTCAGTAATTTCTTCCTTCCTTTGTGCCGATGAAGTACATTGGGACATTTAAATCTGGTTTTTATAACGTTTATATATATATAAATTGTAGTCTGACCTGGAGAAGACACTTTGTTCTGACTACAATGATCTGATATTTCATATTTTATTATTTTTTGTCCTCCACGTAGTATTTCTACTGCTCTCTGGCACCATATGGGCTCCCTCCAGTGGTCGAGGGACTCTGGGCTCCGGCGC
>NW_010407151.1:0-225 GCF_000710305.1 Buceros rhinoceros silvestris | reverse complement strand
TCTCGACAGCCAGGCAGGCCCCCAGTGCAGAGTGGGGATAGGAGCAGGGGAGCTGGGGAGGCTCGGCCCAGAGACCCCCGCACTGCACCGCAACGCAATGCACCGCACCTCACTGCATGGCACTGCACCACAATGCACTGCACCACACCTCACTGCACGGCACTGCACCACAACGCGCTGCACCACACTGCACCGTACGGCGGTTTTGAGCAAAGCTCATTCCTA
>NW_010407150.1:1841-2173 GCF_000710305.1 Buceros rhinoceros silvestris | reverse complement strand
AGGCCCCGTTGGAGCAGCTGCGATGCGAGGACTGCCAGCAGTTCCTGGCCGACCGCTTTGTGGAGGGCACCTGCCCCTTCTGCAGCTACGAGGAGGCCCGGGGGGACCAGTGTGATAAATGCGGCAAACTCATCAATGCGGTGGAGCTGAAGGTGGGACAGGATCCCTCTGGAGACCATCCCAGGTCTCCACCTGGGACCCCCAGCCGTGTCCCGGGCTCCCTCCCAGCCGTGCTTCTCCCCCGGCCAGAACCCGCAGTGCAAGATCTGCAGGGGCGTCCCCGTGGTGAGACCCACCCAGCATCTCTTCCTGGACCTGCCCAAGGTGAGCTT
>NW_010407150.1:1113-1317 GCF_000710305.1 Buceros rhinoceros silvestris | reverse complement strand
TGTCGCTCTCTGGCAGGTCGAGCTCTACAACTTCATGGCCAAGGACAACGTCCCGTTCCACAGCGTCATCTTCCCCTGCTCGCTGCTGGGCGCCGACGACAACTACACCCTGGTGAACCACCTCATCGCGACAGGTACCGGGGGACTGGCCGGGGCTGGGGGGGTATCTGCGCTTGCCCGTTACCCCTCGGTACTGGGAGCAGG
>NW_010407150.1:390-892 GCF_000710305.1 Buceros rhinoceros silvestris | reverse complement strand
GCGGGGGCCCCACGGGGGGCTCCCTCCTGCTCTCCTTAGAGTACCTGAACTACGAGGACGGGAAGTTTTCCAAGAGCCGGGGCGTGGGGGTCTTTGGGGACATGGCCAAGGACACGGGCATCCCTGCGGACATCTGGCGCTTCTACCTGCTGTACCTGCGGCCCGAGGGGCAGGACAGTGCCTTCTCCTGGAGCGACCTCATGCTCAAGAACAACTCGGAGCTGCTGAACAACCTGGGCAACTTCATCAACAGGTTCAGGGACTGCCTGGCAGGTCAGGGGGCCGCCTCTGTCCTCAGGCTGTGCTCCAGCCTGCTCTGCCTCTGTCCCCAGAGCCGGTATGTTCGCGTGCAAGTTCTTTGGTGGCATCGTCCCCGCTATGGTCCTGACAGCGGATGACAAGCGGCTCTTGGCCCGCGTCACCCTGGAGCTGCGCCAGTACCACCAGCTGCTGGAGAAAGTCCGGTGGGTAACTGGAAGCTGGGGCTGAGCTGCCCCGAGGG
>NW_010407150.1:0-236 GCF_000710305.1 Buceros rhinoceros silvestris | reverse complement strand
GGGCGGGGCAGGGGCTGGCCCAGCAGCAGGCACTCAGCCCGCCCCCGCGCCCCACCTGTGCCAGTATCCGCGATGCCCTGAGGTGTATCCTCAGCATCTCTCGCCATGGCAACCAGTACATCCAGGTGAACGAGCCCTGGAAGCGCATCAAGGGGGATGAGAAGGACAGGTAGGTATTGCTGGGGAGGGGGGGGCAGGGCCCCGAGCAGGGATTGATGGGGGGGCTCTCCCGCCCC
>NW_010407149.1:577-790 GCF_000710305.1 Buceros rhinoceros silvestris | reverse complement strand
CGGCCCTGTAGCCCTGTCCCCTAACCCTGGTGGCCCTGGGACCCTGTCTCCTAATGCTGGTGGCTCTGGGACCCTCCCCGTAGCCCTGGTGGCCCTGGTCCCCCTGCCCCGTAGCCCTGGTGGCCCTGGGACCCCATCCCATGGCCTGAACATTCCCCTGCTGCCCTGTCACGCAGTCCGGCTGGCCCTGGGACTCCGTCCCTTAAATATGGT
>NW_010407149.1:0-492 GCF_000710305.1 Buceros rhinoceros silvestris | reverse complement strand
CAAGCCCCTGTGCCCCAGACCCCAGGGACCCCCTGTGTGTCCCCACCATCATCACCACCCAACCAGGACAGGGCTGGCATCAGGGTGACCTGAGGCCACAGCGATGGGCTGGCAGGTTAGTGCCAGGGCTGTGCCGGTGTCCCAGGGCTCCAGGGAGTCCCCATCTGTCACATCCACCGTCTGCCCCCTCCGGTGTCCCCTGCATGGCTTGGGGTGGCCGCGCTCCATGTCCCACCGTGAGCAGCATCACCTGGCATGACCCCGGCTGTCCCCTGTGTCCCCAGGATGGAGCAGAGGAACCGTACTGGAGCTGTGCCGGTGTCCCAGGGCTCCAGGGAGTCCCCATCTGTCACATCCACCGTCTGCCCCCTCCGGTGTCCCCTGCATGGCTTGGGGTGGCCGCGCTCCATGTCCCACCGTGAGCAGCATCACCTGGCATGACCCCGGCTGTCCCCTGTGTCCCCAGGATGGAGCAGAGGAACCGTACTGGAG
>NW_010407148.1:527-4555 GCF_000710305.1 Buceros rhinoceros silvestris | reverse complement strand
ACGCCACCAGCACACATCCAGCATCGACCCCCAATCCCAGCCGCCAAATTCCAGGCTTTATTTCAGCCCTTTTTTTTTTTTTTTAATAATAAATATATTTGGAGCAGCTGGAAAGAAAAACAAGCCTGAACGTGGCATCCTGAAGCACTTTGAAAGCAGCCTGAAAATCCCCGACACAGCCAAAGTACAAATCTCTCCTTGTTAAAGCAGGAACCTGATGAGAGAAGGATCCATCCCTCTGCCTCCCCGCCTAAAATTCTCTTCATAGCGACCGAGCGAACCGGTGGTGAAAATCCAGCCCGTGGCCTGACTGTGCAGATGAGGCCGGATCCTGATTTAAAACAGCCCGAGGGAATTAAACGGATTTATTCCCGCAGCTCTTCTAAAAGCTGCTTCATCCCCAAAGTGCTTTATAAACACTTGGATTTTTATTCAGCAGCTGGAAAAAAAAAAAAAGCAGGTTTTCATGTTGGTTTGAATCAAACCAAAATAATGATTTTTTTTTTCATTATTAATTTTTTCCCCCTAATCTATCTCCAGGAAATACAAACAAAAACAAAAGCAACAGGGCTGGGCTCTCCCGCTGCCTCCGGGATGAAAACGGCAACTTCAAGACGTCGGTGACTGAAAAAAAAAATAAACCAAAATATTGCTAAAAAATCGCAGTTTCAACAAATTTGCTCTTTTCCAGGTAAAATCCCCCAGCGCTGCCAGCACTGATGCCTCCTCAGCGCATCACGTAGAGATGCCACAGTCGTAATACCAATATGTTATAGAGATCATAATAAAATAAATTAAAATTCTGGTGTTTGTGCAACTCCGTGGGTACCTCTCTGCCCTCAAGACCCAAATTTCGTTGATTTTAGTGTTCATGTGCAACAGAAATACAGCATTAGCGTGTGTTTCTTTTTTTATAATTAAATTTGTAAGATATTTGCACGGGATTAAATTATCAGCGCGTTTATCTGACGGCTACAAATATGCACATGAACGTGCGTGCAGATAAAATAGGTCATAAATATGCATAAATAATTATATCTGTGTAATTAGCCATATAGAAATGTAAAGCACGTATGTGACAAGGAGCCTCTCGCCTGCCTTTGTGTGTCGTTATTACTCGCGGGTGGATTTTTTGTGCTTGTGCTTTTCTGAGACCTGGAAACCCTTTTCTACCTCGTCAGCCTCATTATACACCAAATCTGGCCCCAGCTCGGTGGATCTGACGATTCTCCGGCGGGGTCAGCCTGAGGGGCTCCGTCTTCCCCTTGTTAACGCAAACCAGGGCTGTGATCAACCAGGGGGATTTCCTCGTGTGAATTAATAGAGATTATTATTAATGAGTAATTTTTCTTGCCATTGACGCGGATGTGTCCGGGCGAGAAGCTGCGCGATGAGTCGGACCCGAGGAATGGGAGGATGGATTTCCTCGGGTGAATTAATAGAGATTATTATTAATGAGTAATTTTTCTTGCCATTGACGCGGATGTGTCCGGGCGAGAAGCTGCGCGATGAGTCGGACCCGAGGAATGGGAGGATTTTCTGGGGTAGTTGGGAGGCAGAGGGAGGACAAGGGCTGAGGCTCGGACCCCACGGCTCTGCAGCTGTACATGGGGGTGCGGATTCCCTTCGCTGCTCAGGGCCAGGATTATTGTCCCGGTGTGAGGGATGAAAGGATGCACCCAAGACAAAGGAGAAGACCACGGTGGCCCCCAGCAAGGGGGTGAACCAGCCTGGGATGAGTCTCCCCTGGGGAGCAGAAGGTCCTCGCCACGAGCCTGGAGGAGCCCCGGCTGGGGCACAAGCAGAGGAGCAGCCAGCGTGGCCAAGTGAGTCCCTCATCTTCCTCATGTGAGGGAAGAGCCTCAGGAGCTTCCCCTGAGGGCACGTCCTTGAGGACAAAGGGAATGGGCCCCAGGCAGGGGGTTGGACGAGATGACCTTTAAAGGTCCCTTCCAGCCCAAGCCATTCTGCAATTCCATGATCCGTTGTACTGTCTCAGCTCCTTTTGTCCACCTGTGGTGTTCCTCCAGGCTGAGGACCTGGTCTGGGCACAGAGGGGAGCAGCAGAGCTGGAGAACAGCCTCCAAGCCCTGGTCCAAGCTTGGTCACCCATCACCCAACACAACTGGGCGCCGGCATTTTGAAGGCTCTGTGTAACGTCGCAAAGTCTCAGTGGCACAGGGACATTCAGAAAACCTCAGAGGCATGTGAACGCTCCCGGCCTCCTGCTGAGCTCTTCGGTGGCGCCTCAGGATCCCGGGAGAGACGAAGCAGCTCTCAGGGATGGTTGGAGGTGGCCTGGAAAGCCAATGGTTGCAAAGCGGGAATAAATCCTCCTCCCAGCAAGAAAACAAGAAACCAGTTTGCCCACAGACACCCCGCTGGCATCCTCCCGCAGCACTCAGTGGTTCTCTTGCCCTGGGCTCGTTTGGTGGCAGTCGCAATTAAAACAGGGCCACGAAAGGTCATTTCAATCCAAGAGCCTACCCAGCGGCGTCTCCCCTTGCAGAGATGTCAGAGCTGGACGCTGGGACATTGCGACAAGCTTCTCCTCAAAGTTTCCAGCTGAGGAATTTGTTGGGATCATCCTTTGCCCACAAATAAACTGGTTTGTGGCAAATGAACACCAGTGAGACCCAGGAGCACCACGGGGACCTCCCTGCCCCGGGCAGTCTCACTCTGGCACCCATCCACGATGCCCTAAGAGGCACCACGGTCACCCCCAAGAGCCTTCGTCCCTGACCTCAGAGCACCCACCACATCCACCGGCCGAGGCAGGAGGAGGTGCCCTGATCTGGCACCACACCGAAGAAAACCCAGGGCAGAGGGTCGATGGCAAGGAGACCCCAGGAGCCCTGGTGCTCAGCTCTGCTCGCTGGCGGGACCAAACCCCTCAGCAGCTCCACAACTGACACCAACTCAACAAATAGCCAAGAGAGCTCAGGAGAACCTCTCCTTGAGCCGCCAAACCCCCCAAGTCCCACATTCCCAGGACCTCTTTCACCTGCCCAGGAGGGTCCCAGTGATGGAAAACCAGCACATCCCAGCACACCCAGATGGACTCATCCCTCCGCCCTTAAAACCCTTGAAACACCAGCAGTAAAACTGGAAGAGGTGCATGGAAACTCGTAAGTGGAAAATAATCAGCCTTCACGGCTCCTATGCGATGTTTAATAACCTTTAATGACTTGCTGCGTGCCGGAGGACCTGTAATCCCCATTTCACCATAATTTACAACCCGCCGCGAGCTGGGGAGAAACCCCAGCAGCTCCAGCAGCCGCCAGGACTCTCCAGAGTCAGCCCCTCGCAGGACTCTCTGCCGGAATAAATCCCAGCCCAGGATCGTAACCAGCCGCTGTTTTACTCACAAACAGTTTCCCCGAGCAGGGGCTGGAAAACCCGGCCATGATTTACACCCCCAGCCCAGCGCTGCGCCAAAGCCACCAGTTTTTGCAACAACCCGACAACGTTGTATCGGTCCCACAGGCGCTGCCACACCGTGGGAGGGGTGAAATTATATTTTTATCACGAGATGACCTTATGATTCCAGCTTTGCGCCGTGCCTGGGGTGACGAAACACGGCCCGTGTACAAGCAGCAGCGCTGCGTAACGTTGTTTAACGGTCGGGGTTACCCTGCGGTTCTGCTACTTCATGCAGCTAGGATCCGGCTGCTCCTTCTCGGCCTCTTTCCGCTGCTCCCATCCCCTGCCCTGGAGCCCTGATACCCGCCGGTTATTTTCCCCCCCCCAAGACCTAAAGCAAGGAGCGATGCTCCGGGACAAGTTAAAAGCTGCCGTAGGGGAAAACATCGAGTGGAGGTGGAAAACCTCACGCTTCAGCCCAGATATCTGCTCATTTCTCCACAGCCGTTATTTAATCTCTCTTGGACACCGAGCCTCCAGACCGCCAAACCTGCCCCATCATTTTGCACCCAACCCCCCCACCCCAAAGCTGTGTAACCCCCTCCCCACTCTATGGGGACGCAGCCCCACAGAACAGTCAAAGTGGGGGGTTGCAAAAAGTGGTG
>NW_010407148.1:0-404 GCF_000710305.1 Buceros rhinoceros silvestris | reverse complement strand
AAAGAACAGTCAAAGTGGGGGTTTGAAAAAAGGGGGGGAAAAAAGTCCAGGCGAGCCCCGATCCACTCTGCCCTGACAGCAGCACCCACAGGAAAAGCCAAGTCCAGGCTGCTGGGATGGGGGGACCCAAAGCCTGGGGTGCGGGAGCAGCAGCAGGGAGCAGGATAGGTCGCCCTCGGTGCTGGGAGCAAACACCAGTTCGGTGCTGGGAGCAAACACCAGCCACGCCAGCAGAGCCCAGCGCCTGCTCCAAGGGTGGTCACGGCACCGTGGGGTCCTGCGTCACCGTATCCCAGGGGCTCGATCATCCCTGGACCGACCTGCCCAGGCCTCAGCGCCAGCCTCGAGGAGGGAAAGGCTACAAATGGGATCAGCACAGCTCGGGAAAGGGAAAAAACACCCAG
>NW_010407147.1:28951-29201 GCF_000710305.1 Buceros rhinoceros silvestris | reverse complement strand
CCCGGACGTGTACAGATACATCAAGGGAGACTTGTTCACCTCCGAGATCTATAAAGTAGAAATACAAAACCTTCCCAAATACATCGGGTTTAACGATGTGAAAAAGTTCCTTGCCAAATACGGACTCAATCCTCATAAGATAAAACTTTTTGGGAAGCAGACATTTGCATTTGTGACGTTTAAGAGTGAGGAGGAAAGGGACAAGGCCATGAAAGTCCTCCACGGGGTCTTGTGGAAGGGCCGGCACCTG
>NW_010407147.1:27134-28734 GCF_000710305.1 Buceros rhinoceros silvestris | reverse complement strand
CGGCTGGCTGCCTCCAGAGCCAGCGGAGAGGAGCCTCTGAGCAAGCAAATAGCGGATGTGGTGACCCCGCTGTGGAACATGCCCTACGAAGAGCAGCTGGCCAAAAAGAAGCAGGAGTGTGAACAAGTGCTGCAGAAGCTGACCAAGTAATTCATGTTTGCAAAGCTACTGTAGTGTTTGCAAGACTTATGTTGGTATATAGCTAAATTTGCACAAATTGCTCTCTCTAAAGTAAGTTAGAGGTAGGTCAAAAAGCAAATCCTCTGACAGAGTAAATAAAAGATAATCTGTGATGCTCAGACTTAAAAACCGCTCCAGGTGACAAAACTTGCTGCTGCTGTTCTTGGTCAGCCTGGAAAGATTGCTAAGTGAAGGGGCGTTGTTTTGAGGTTCTGCTCTGCTGTAGACCTAAGCAGAAGGATGTTTGTGCCCTTAAAAAAGATTCGGCACTGTCCAATGACGTAAGAGGTAATCGATCAGTAGAGATGCTAAATTACTACTATGATCTCTAAAAACTTCCTCAAATTTTTATCCCTGGTCTTTGTACATCAAAGTATCACTTCTGTCTCTTGTCTTACTCAGGTAGGTAGGTAAAATTGGCATTCTTTTCATGCATGGGTCTATCCATAAATTTAGTACCTGCCTTTATGACTACATTTAACTCTTGTATTTCCAGGTTACAGCTCTTACAAAGTTGGAAGAGGATCTGCCTATTAAATTCTTCTGGAAGAAATATTCTTCATCTGATAATCTGATACTTTTTAGTGTCCTATAAAAAAAAGGAAAAAAATGTCTTGTGCAACTGTTAACCTCGGTTTTTCTAAGTGTGTACTTTACAATTGTTGTTTCTTATTTGGGCAGGGAGATAGGCAATAACAACAGAGCTTTATTACCCTGGTTGTTCCTGCAGAAGCAGAAGTATAATAAATTGTGTTGCCCGGTAGAGGGAGTGAAAGCATCACCATTACAGGTAAGGTTCTCCTGGGTAAAGTGTGGAGCCGGGTTAATGAGCTTAGGGTTAAATTAATCAGCTGGTCTTAAGAGACAGCGGACAAACTGAGTATTTGACTCCAACTTGTAATGAATGATAAATCTGAGACATTGGTGCCCTTCATGTAACTACTGTGAGGAAATATTTACAGAAGGCAGAAGAACAGGTAAAATTAACTGGATATTCTAACTTCGAAAGGAGTATGGTGTCCCTGCAAGCTTGTATTGCAGGCCAATACGAACATTCTCAGCAGAGGCAATATATTGCTTTTCAAATGACAAGAATTACTAATACTTTTTCATTGTTGCTGTAGTTCTTATACATCAGAATCCATTATTATCTTCCATATGAACTAAATGTCTTGTCTCCATTTGTAAATACATTTAACCATCTGAGGTCGGTTTCAGGAGAAGCTTGGCATGTTCGAAGAAATGCTCTGTAAATATCTTACATAACTTTATTTTAAATCTAGACTGAATATCGGAACAAATGTGAGTTCTTGATTGGGATTGGTGTAAATCAAGAAGACAAAACTGTGGGTTGTCGTCTTGGCAAATATAAGGGTGGTACATGTGCTGTAGTGGAGCCATTTGATACTATTCACATTCC
>NW_010407147.1:16018-27049 GCF_000710305.1 Buceros rhinoceros silvestris | reverse complement strand
TCCTGCTATTGGCAAAAAAGTAGTAAAAGCATTCCAAGACTACATAAGGTGAGCATAAGTAAAATGAGTTATCTGTAAAGATTTTGATGTCTTACTCAAAAATATTGATAAAATGAAATATTCTGAAAAGCTTAGTGTTTGTTCTGAGCTTTAAGACCTGAAATATACCAGTCTCAATTTTCAGCAGTGCTTTGATGTTTACATCTTGTGCAGAGATCGCTGGGGATTTGCCCCTTGCTCTTGCTCAGCTGTTCTGAGGTGGAGAGACAGGTACCCGCCAAACACAGCTTTATTGCAAGCAGTGACATGTATAAGTCTGCAGTCGTGCTTGATCTCTGAGAGCTTCTTCCACTAATTGTAAAGAAACACTCTGAAAAAGGCCTTTTAAAAGGGGAATTTGAGTAACAAAGATCTGTTGCATCCTTGGATGAAGAGAAGAATTTTCCTACAACAAGGAATAAAAGAAGTCTTAGAGACCCTTCTGGTTTCTTTAAAAAGCAATTAAATCCCGAAAAATGGAAACCTAAGGAGAGCCATGAAGACAGAAAGTCTGAACTTGGTATGAAGCACAGAAGCCAGTGAAGGCATTATAAAAAATCATGTCACGCTCTGAACGCAGTGAGAAGCTGCTTGTGTCTGACCTGTAATTTTGGATGGGTTAGAATGGGTAAGAGGATTGTGAGAAGTAGGGGCACATTATTTTGCATTAGAAGATGCTATGTATTCATCAGTCTCTTTTTTTTCTTTTTTAATTAAGATGTGGAGGTCATTCTTTTCTGGACAGATCAGTGTAGCCTCTGTTCATACTTAGTGTTTTTCTTCACTTTGCATGATGAGCTGCTTTTGTTTCAATGAACTGTGGACTGTTATGCCAAAAAGTAGTTCTTGTTCAGTAACTGAGCTTCTGAAAATTGCAGGTCAACTCCTTACTCAGTTTACAGCCCAGAAACCTATGAAGGTCACTGGAAGCAGCTCACAGTCCGTACCAGCAGGAACAGGCACATCATGGCAATTGTTTATTTTAATCCTCAGGTATTTAAGTTGATACATAACATGCAGCCCAGACACACAGCTTTAGAATGACATGCATTTGGTTTTATGAATAGAGCATGCAAAAGAGAAAGAGAGTAACTACTTGGTGTAGTCCACCTTGCATTACGACTCTTCTGTTTAGACTAATGTGATACATGGAAATGAACAAGTAATTAATACGCTTATAGAAGGCATACTCTGAATTATATTTTTAAGATGTTTATTCTCCCTTCTTTCAAATGAATCCTTTAGAAATTGAGTAAAGAAGAGCTAACTGACCTGAAAATCTCTTTGGCAAAGTACTTCACGGAAGGGATGGGAAAGAGCAGTGGTGTTACTTCCCTGTACTTTGTGGAGGAAGGACAAAGGTGAGGGAGCTGACTTTGCTTTGGAGGATTTTTGCAACAGAAAAGTAGATGGCACTTCCACTCCGTTATTTTGTCCATACAAGTAGCAGTAGCGTAACTAACTTGTTGAACAGTTATTTACATTTTCCACCAGTCGTGAAGTGTCCCGTTCTCGTGTAGCGTTCACTGGATAAAGGCAGGTGAGGTTTCGGTGGGTGAACTCACTGCTAGTTGCTGGCTGTCAAGCTGCAGAAGGGTTTGTGGCAATAGATGGGTATTTATTATCAGCAGCAAGTAACTTTGGCCTCCTTCCTTCCCTGTCTTTATGCCTTGCTCCCTCCCCCAGGAAATCTCCCAATCTGGAAGACTTGCCTTTGGAGCACGTGGCCGGTGACAAGTACATATATGAAGAACTTCTTGGCCTAAAATTTAGAATCTCGCCTCATGCATTTTTTCAAGTAAGGATGATATGAAGTTGTTAATTTAACTTTGAATTTGCACTAATGCCCTTAAGCTTGGCTAATGCGATGTAACAAGATACTATACCTAGAAATTTAATCTTTTATATATTTGGTGTGATTAAATCCCTTTATGATGTTTGGCTGTAAAACAGTGAGTGTCAACTTGATGGGGCCATGTTGAAGGCTAGGTTTTTTTCCTCAGTATCATATACCTCCTGGAGAATGGCAGCCTTTATGTCTACAGAACAAGCAATATGTAGTACAGGAACCTTTGTAGCACTAATTTTGGTCTGTTTTTCAAAGACTTGTTTCTGCCCTTTCAACACTCTCAAGCTGCAGCAGGTAGCCTCTATCGTTGAAATGGAAAGTACAGAAATAGGAAGGAAGTATACTGTCACTTGGCATCATAAATATGTTGAAGCTAAATTGTATTTTTTACATTATTTGCTATAGATTATAGACCACTTTTTTATTGCACGTGGTGTGCTTTGCTTGCTCTTAAAGAACACTCCTGCTTTAGAGGCACTGGTTTAGAAAGCTTATTAAATACCACTTCTTTAACCAGAAGGTGTAGGTACAGCATTTACTTCAAAGCAGTCTTACAGACGGGGTTAAAATGAAGCTTGCTGAGCGTGCTGTCATGGTTATGTTCTGCTGGGTTTGAATCTTTACTACTTCCTGTTCCAGGCAAGGAAGAACTTTTAAAGTCTGGACTTCATTGCTTAATTATTTTGTTAGCTGTCTCCTCTAGTTTCCAAACTTGCTTTTTAGGTGCTGTAGAACCAGTGGCGGTTTTACTAGGACGTAGGTAACAAAACATTAGTTCTCAGCCAGAACTGAGCGAGACTTGTAACAATGGGATGGTGATCTCTTAGTGTGTGCAGTTGTATGTGATTTTAACTTACCTGTGAAGTTGACCTGGTTCTCAGAAACGAGGAAGAAAACATGCTTTCCTGAGACTCTCGACAGCTCCTTTACTGTTCATGAAGAAGTACACCTATTCGAAATGCAATTTCACAGGTGAACACACAAGCTGCAGAAGTGTTGTACACTGCCATCAGGGAGTGGGCGCAGCTGAGCCAGGAGAGCACCGTACTTGACATTTGCTGTGGTACAGGAACTATTGGGATCTCTTTGGCAAAGGTGAGTGAATAATTTCTCTTCCTGGATATAAGCTACTTTTAACAGATGTAGATCTTCAGTTGTGCTTACAATGAAAAAAAAATACTTGATTGTATTTAAAATGCAACACATTATATCTTCTCTTCAATTAATTTCTAACTAAAGTGCCCACAGCTATTGATCAGATCATTATGAAAGCTCACCCTTGTGTTGTTCAGAGGAGGCAGTAGTTCTGTAGGATAGCCAAAACTGACTGGCGTCTACCCACCTAACTAGTTTTTGCTTTCTCAGGAAGCGAAAGATGCCAGCATTAATGGGAGTCTCTCACATACAGGTTGTGGAGTTCATCCCACAATTCCGGTCTAAAAAGTCCCTGCTAATTTGCACAGGTCCCTTCTCTGTCTTTTTTCTGCTGCAAGGCAGTAATCTCTGACCAGGTGCTGGTCGGTGTCCGTGTATAGTAGTTAATTGCTGATGCGGTGAATAATGGTTAAATTTACACTCGCTTACCACAGATGGACCTTTTTCCCTTGATTCTGTAGAAAGTAAAGAAAGTGATTGGAATCGAACTCTGCCAAGAAGCTGTGCAGGATGCCAAAGTGAACGCCCAGATTAATGGTTAGTTAAGCTAAGATGGTAAGATCTTTGTTTATTAAGAAGTGTAGTAGTTGTATAGCTAGTTTCTCGTTACGTTATCTAAGCAGCTCAGAATTGCACGTTGTGGACAGTAATCTTGTCCATTTTAAACGTTTAATCCCTCTTGAAAACAAACACCGTGTTGGTCTGAGAGATCCATTTCCCCACTACTAATAGCTGGCTTTTTTTTTTCAATGTAAAAGTGAGATGAAGCCATAGTTACCCCCATAAATAAAACATTAACAGCAGCTATTTTTTTGTGGGATTTTGCTTTAGTCCAGATAATGGAAGATGCTCAAGTTACTGTTGTTTAAATGGCCTGAAGTACCAGTGATTGTTTAAATCACACTGATTTCAGGGTAGACTCAACAATTTGTAGTTTCTAAGGCACCTGAACTTAATATCCAGTTAGAGTGTACTGAAAGATGCTTTGACTATATAAGTAATCTGATACCATCTTTTCATTTCTTTATAGAACTGAATAATATTGAATTTCATTGTGGGAAGGCTGAAGATATTGTTCCTTCCATAATTAATGTCTTAGCTCCTCAGAACCTGATCACTATTGTAGATCCACCACGAGCAGGGCTACGTAAGTTTACCTTCTGTTAGGTCTGTTTTCCTAACTGGCGGTTTGCGGTGAACCTAAGAAAACACAAAGGGAATAAACTAAGTGGGAGGCTTCAGGTACAGCTTGAAGCTAGTGGGTATTGCAACAGTTCTGTTCATACTGGAGTACAATCTGGAATTTTTATGCGAGTCGTGCTGATGTGCATAGAACTGGTAACCAGCTGTCTTGGTTTTGATCATCTAGACTCTAAGGTCATTCTTGCCATTAGAAGAGCTGAACAGCTGAAGAAGCTTATCTATGTATCCTGCAATCCCAGAGCTGCAATGAGTAACTTTGTGGAGTGAGTATTTCTTGTGTTGAATAAGTAAATGCGGTAAGAAGAAAAAGGGGGGCTTCTTGGGGAGGGGGACTGTTGGGTTTTTATTTTTAAGCCATAGTCATTGAGGCTTAACTTTCACCAGGAACAGTTGACAGCTGCTGTACAGCTCGCTTGGAACTGTATTGCCCAATGTGCAAGTAGTAACAGGAGTTTAGGGGTGGTGAATAATCCTATCGTGGAATTGAGGCTTGGGGAAGAAAAAGCTTGTTAGAAGATAACATTTTGGTACCCTGTTCATCACTGCTAATACTGTTCTTCCTCCCCTTTCTTTACACCTCTCCTGTCAAGCCTTTGCCGAGCCCCTTCCAACAGGGTCAAAGGAGCCTCCTTCCGTCCTGTTAAAGCAATGGCTGTGGACCTCTTCCCTCAGACCAGGCATTGCGAGTTACTGATACTATTTGAAAGGGTTGACTATGCAAACGGCAGCTCTGCTGAAGCAAGGCCTGATGCTGCTCAAGGTACAACAGCAGGATGTGACTTGGAGTGCTTGGATGGCACCAACCCGTCTAACACTGATACGAACCAGGCTACTTCTGTACCTGCAGATACTGCACTTGAAGAGAGGGAATCCTGAGAGACGCTTCCCAGAAACTACTGTTGCTTGTTAACTGCTTCAGTAATGTTGTTTCTGTAACATCAGGTAATAAATCTACGTACACTGCAGTTAACTGTGAGGCTTCCAGGTTATTTCATAGTACTAATTTGAATTAAAATTCATTATGCCAAATCTTGCTTTTCTTCTCCTGCCCTCAGGGGAAATTCAGGCAAGTAATATCCATGGTGGTCTCACTCTTTAAACAGTTGAAAGAGCTTTAAATGAAGTATTCTGCATTTAGAGATACAACTGTTTGAAACCTCAGCTGATTCTTAGTGCAACACCATCCCTTCCAGCATGAGGTAATACACCACGCTTCACGTGTTCGTGAAGAGCTGCTCTTTATCACCACTGATAAGCAGTGAGCAGTCAGGAGGGCCCTGCAGACAGACTGAACGTGGTACTGAATTCCCAAAGCCCGCAAGCTTGTAACAGGCACCTGCTGACTGTCAGCACCCCGTTTTTCCAGCTCTGCTAGTCTGTCAAAGCAGTGCCCTGGCTGGAGCAGGTTAGTCAAGATTTAGCAATCTCCCGTAAATCATTCACTTGTTAAATCTGCACTAGGAAGCAACAAACTAATACTCTAATAAAAATGCTACAAATTCCCCAGAATTCATTCCACAGAATGAAACTAGTTTTATTCTGAAACTATACTGTCACTAATGATATGATAAAGACTTTTAGGTAATTTTCTGCAACATACAAGTAAGGCCAAGAAGACTTCGCTGTAGGCATGTGCTCACCAGTGAAAACTTGCAGCCACCAGTAGGGCCATCCATCCTGACAGGAAGAAGTCTTTCATTTTTGCTAAAGAGGCTCATTTTCGTCAGACTTAGTAACTCCACTCAGTGGATGCCTTCAGTCAAGTAACTCCTATGTCACAGTGATCTCCAGGAAGTTCTGTAGACCCGCTGAGGCTTTTTGATCCTGTAGTAGCTTTAAAAGGGCAGTCCCATGGAAAAGGTATTTATGCAAGTGATGTCTAATTACCGACTACTGAATGAGAAAGCAGTAGGAATATTACCTGAGCTTACTCAGTGTTTGAGGTTATAACTGAAGTACTCTCAGACAGTTTTTTTTATACCAAATGTCTGTCCCAGACTCCAAAGGGTCTCATCTCAGTACCTTCCCAACTGTTCTACTCAGAGCCCAGTGCAGGAAAAGAAAAAGGTAGCCGCATTGAAAGCAAAACCTTAACGCAGCAAGCGTGGCAGACACCCGGGTCGTGACAGCGAACACTACTTATCTACAAGGCCCAGCAGCTTCAGCTGCACTGCAGAGCATGTGCTGGGTGTGAAGATGAACCTGGCTGGGACTCCTGCCCTTGCTCGCGCTGCTCTCCAGTCAGGACTCGCACTTCTCTACCTATGCTCAGCACCTAGTGGTAGTTTAATCGATTGCGATCCACACTACAGAAACAAGGATTGTTCAAAGAAATAACCATTTTAAATTGCAAGTTATTGAATGTACTTCTCATGTTCGTTAATGTGCAGACTAAACAAAAAAATCTACTTTTAAAACAATCTACTACTACACACACGGACTTGCTGAAACCCTGCTCCTTTCCAGCTAGGCACGCATGTGACAACAGGTACCAAACGCAGCTTCTTTGGGTGTCCAGCTGCAACATTGTTTAAGTAAAAATACAAAATTCCAATTTGAGAAAGTTTTAATTGATGTCTAACCATGTAAACATTCAATTCCTTACCAAAAAAAGTGATAAAATAAGTACTTCCATAACCAATGAGCCTGTACTGATTTAACTTCTGTTTAAAAATACCTGCAGGAATCTAAATATGCTTAAGCTACTGTAATACTGATCACACTGGAGCATCTTGTAATATCAAACTTTATTGCTCAAAACTAATTGTCTGTAAAATACACATGTAGTACTCGAGGACCAAACACAGGATTATATGATTGTGCAGAAAAAAAAAAAGCAAGCAGAGGCTCAGTGAAAATGAGGCTTTATAGTTGTACCAGTTCAGCACTGGCGTCAAGCAACTGCACCCAAGACAACTCAGAGAGCAACCACTGTTACCTACTTGGGCAATTAGAACGGATGTTGGTTTGTTTTTCACTTTCTCAGATACACATCAGAATACTGTAGCTGATCACTTTATTTGGTTAACAACAGCGTGGCTTCCCGTCTGTTCCGGTGGAAAGCAGGAGGCTATCACTGCCTGAAAGTTACTCCAGAACCAGAGTACAGTCTAGAGGATTAGTAAGATAACCATGATGCTTTTGAATACTTGGATGTTACAAATATATTTGTATAAAGCCTAACAGCATCACAGGAAAGTGGAAGTTTACATACAACAGTTAAGTTTATGCATAATAGTCTTTCCGAACTTCTGAGTACCCACCTACTTCATCAGTTTGTTTAATAAATACGTAAGAAAAAGCTGGATGACTGGTGTTTAAATAGGTAGCATCTGACTATTCACTGGAAGTCACAGTAAGTTTTCCATCAGTACCATAAAGATTTGAATGCACACAAATTTAATCCTTAAAGTCAATATACCACACTTTTGTCAAAAAGCACATAATATGCAAAGCAAAAACTGTCTAATTCCCAAAAGATGGAGCAGCTCTTAAAAATACACTCCATCCCCATAAAAATACCCATCCTCCTCTAGATATAGAAGGGATAAATAACAAATACCAGTGACAAAAGCAGCAGCTGTTTTATGCATTCATACAATCGAGATCTAAACCTTTACAGCCGATTACCTAGAAAACACACGAGTTACAAGACAAGTTTAGGATACATCTTGAATCACACTGTAAGTGTTCATGCAGAAGCTGAAGTTAATGCAGTGATCTATCTTCTATCACAGCAGCTCGTGCTTATGTGCAAATGCAAGACTGTTACACTCCAAACAATAGTAAACATTGAAACACAAGAATACTTCACAATGACATAAACAGCAGTTAAGTTGTTTGTTCCAGCAGTTATTGCGCTATTTCCTGGACATGTCTCCAGTTAAAGGCTGCAGCAAGGTCTAATACCATCTTTTGTTTGTTTGCTTTTGTTTAGAATGCATAATACACGTTCTAGGCTTTGGTTCACAATGAAATCTCTGGATGTTGGAATTAAGGGCAATGGTCACCTTGTGATTCTGATAGTGGCAGACTGAGGTAATACAACAATCCTCTTAACAGTAAAACAAATTTGTTAGTGAGGCATCTCTGGATATTCTGCAGGTGACTGCAAATGCATTGACATTCTGATTTCAGAAAAGTAAAGAGACCTACAAGGGTGATTTGTCTTTTGCAGTGCCATCCAAGTACAGCTTTTTCTGCTGAAAACACATAAGCTGAAGTAAAACCTACTTAAAAGAGAAATATATTTAGGCATAGAAGATACAAGCCCTGTCTTTATGAAAACAAAACAAAAAAGCAAACAAAAAAGAACAAAAAGAGAGACAAACAGTAATCACTGCTTGTCACTACTGCACCAATATTATATACCCTTCAAAAGATGGAGATTTATTAAAGCTATTTCAAAAAAAAGCAGAGGCAGGGTTTTTTGTTGGATTTTTTTTTAGATAGGCCACTTCTTTAAGTAATAGTTTATGTATAGTCTTCCAACTACCCGTATCCTGTTGTAACAGGATTACAACTCATGAAAAGCTAAATATAGGAATAAGAAAAGAAAAAAAAAGAGCGAATTCCTATTTGCAGAGACCTCTCAGTGTATCACTCAAACACAGAAACAGGTAAGACTCTAAGACTCCTCCTGTTTAACCTCCAACATTACGGGCATGTTAGAGAGCATTAGTTTGAGACATAAATTAAAATCCAGGTATTTCCTAAATCATGGGTGATCTTAAAAGGAGGTCTTACAGTACTGATGCCAATATTGTTAAAATCCAGTAGGCACTAAGTTCATTATACTGCAGCACTCTATAAGTAACACCATAGAAAACCCCTCCAGAACGAAACAACCCCCGCCTCAAGCCCCCAGGTCACTGTCCAGCTGAGTACCGGGACTGCAGCCGTTAGGAAGAACTGGCTCCTTTCACTCCCACCGGAGCAGGAGGTGAAAGGCAGCAGTACAGCTCTTGCAGGAATCACTGGAGCCCTCCTGCCAGCTTGGTTTTCACTCTCTAAGAACAAACCACAGAACCCACAGAAATGGTTCTAAGAGAAGACTTACTGCAGTCACCCAGTAAAGGACCCCTAACAAAGAACGAACCCACACAGCAGTGCTTTCATTACAGCCAAAACTATGTCTTCTGTGCTTAATTTCATAAAGCCTCCGATGATACAGTGAGGACTGCCCGTTTCCTACGATTGTATTTTATAACAGTTGCATATTTATGGGTTTTTTATCAGTATAACCTGTTATGGTCTCACTCTACTCATTACTCTATATCATATTCCAAATCTACATTCTAATTTTCATTGTAGAAGTTACACTTTCTTTAAAAACTAAAAATATAATTAAAACGTAAACCCAAAAGCTTTTAAAAAATCTAAATTGCTGCAGTTATTTCAGATTTTTTAGGGTTATGTTGTGATTATTAAGTTCTTTGCTTTTATGGTGCAAATTAATTAAGACTTAATTGATCAAGTCAGATGTATTCTGACTCCAAACAAACAAGAAATTGCTTTTGCTGGGGGAAGGGAGTGGAAGGTCTTTAAACATGTTGTTGGCAGAATATTTTCAGACTGTCAATCATCGCCAGATGCATTTTGGTTCTAAGCTTTGAAAACAGCCTTTCAAATTAGTTTTATTTTAATCAAATAAGTAGGGCCATATTTTCCCCTTTCAACTGATCTGTAAACTAACATAGGATCTTTTCCATTAAAATAAAACCCACTAATTCCGGATATCCAGCTTGTTGCTCTTAACACTACCAGGTATACTTGTTCTTTTCAAGTAATAAGAAAGTCTGCATACTGTGATGTCGAGTAACTAGGCCTGGCAGGAGACAAAAAACAGAACAGTAAGAAACAGCATTACTGGCCTAATCCTATGGCATTAGGAACATTGCTCATCACTTCCATGTATTTGTCAAAGTGTCTTATCAGTGCATATTATTATGTGCTGAAATGCAACGAAACTTTTCACAAAAATAGTTTGAGGCATGTTCATACAAGAAGATGTACATATATTTCTTTGTATATATACATATATATGAATGTGTGTATATATATAATATCAGTTTCATCCTGTACATAGATATTCTGAATCTCATCCTTAAAACACATCCATTTCCAACATGGATGGCTCTCCAGAAAAAAGTGCTTGATTGATTTCATCCTGTGTGAACATGCCTGTCCTCTGTGCATTTGCCCAAGTAGAGATCTTTATGATCAATCCTTTAAACGTACATATCTCAGAGGTATTAAAAAAAAAGAAAAAGAAAGTAGGAAAAAGTAATATTGCCCTGATGATGCAAAAAGAACAATGCATAACTGAAGCAGCTTGGATTTTAAAAGTTATCTTGCGTTCTGCAGCAAACAATTTTTAAATAATTGTTGAAAAACTAGTTCTTCCATGTGTGTTATTGCTCCCCACTCGTAAATTTTCTTGTTACACATCAACGGTACAGAGAGGTTCACTACCAGGCTGAGCCGATTCCACTATTGTCATCTTGGGTTTCTTGCGCGTTTCCTCCTAAAAGAGTACGAAACAAACCCATCACGCAGTCAGAAGAGAACACAGGAATAAAACAGCGTTAAAACCTTGAACTGGTTTAGCTAAACCTGTGTCAATCGCTGTGAAAGACTACCTGGTTTGAATGTTAAAAGTAAGTTTACTAAAGTAATATTAAGTTATAAGTCAGTTTAAAAGAGAGGATGAAAACCTCTCTAAAAGTAGCACACAGACACGCCCCCCCCCCCATAAAATTTTCAAAACTATCTTGACTTCAATA
>NW_010407147.1:8102-15974 GCF_000710305.1 Buceros rhinoceros silvestris | reverse complement strand
AGACACGCCCCCCCCCCCATCAAATTTTGAACAGCTCTTTCATGTGAGATACTCTATAAAACGAGCAAACATGCTGATCATTGTTGAGTCTCACCCATGGCACCCTTCCTGTCTGTAAACACGAAAAAGCATATACTCACTCTTTCTTGCGCCAGTTTTTTCATTTCTTCCTGTAACTTGTTCAGAATGTGCAGATTTGGCTTGTTCTTTTTGGCATACTGCTGAAGTTCTATCACGCTTTTATCAGAGGTTTCCTATTCAACAGAACCGTAAGCAACAACAGATGAGCTTGTGTGATGTGAAAAAAAGAAAACAAAACGAAAACAAACATGGAGCAGACGTTTCATCTATGATAGTTGTATTTCCTTAAGTAAGAACATACATTTCCGTGAGTTCATGAAGTATTAAACAGGTTACAGGACTTTCATCTGGAAGATGCACGATTAACACGATTGCTGTTGCCAGTGAAAGCACTCCTGTTCTGGCGATAGCACGGTTCAGCTGAGGACTGCTCATCAAATGCACACTGCCTTTACCAGGGCAGAGATACCATTACGGCTCTGCTGCAAACAAACTGACAAACCCAGAAACACACAAAAGCAAACCCACAGTCACAAGGAACAATCAAACAAAACCATGTTCACCTGTTTAACCATCTTGCTACTCTCTCTACCGTACATACGCAAAAGGGAGCCCCAGTTTTTCACATGCGGATGCAGTAGCTGTAGGATTTTCTGAGAAGCTAATTGTTTCCCCACTCTCTTATTTTTGCCTGTAAAAATAATCATGAAAATGCATCAATACTGGCACATTATGTAATTAGACTAACACCAATATTTACTTGTGTTATTCAAAAGTGAGATATCAGAGAAGAGTAGAATAAGGGTGTAACAAGCAAAAATGGACAACAAACGAGAACAGAAGGAAAGGTCACACTAAGTACTGTACTTACACCATCCTCGCACCGTGTGCTTGCCACAAGTCATGACGTATTCGCTCTTTTGATTTTTACCAGGAATCACTTCAAACTTTATGGATGTATCACCCATTCCATGGTTTCTTAAGCACAAGCAAAATCAATATCATATACTAAGTAAAATTTCAAACTGAACTGGTTGCAGTTATCTTTGACAGTCATTGCAATATAATTAGATACTTTAATAATGAATTTTAAGACGTTAATTAATACAGAGTTCGTTTTTAGATCAGTAACTTGACTTGAATAGACAGGCAAGCCTGTATAAATGAAACCCAAAAATATTTATATGTCCCATAACTAAATCCTTATCTCAGAAGAGGCACGAACAGCAAATACGAATTCCCAGAAGACACAGCATTAACCAGCTCAGCCCACACCACTTCTCTTACAGCCACGGTGACTGCAGTAAGCTTGGCTGGCCCACAAACACCCAAGTTACTGACAAACACTGCGGGTACCAGCAACCAAACAAACAACATGCCCCGACCCAAACACATGTAACGTAACAGAATTTGCTCCTTATTCTGCATTTTACCTTTTAAGGCACTCGTGGAGAATCTGATATGGAGACAAGAGTCCAGCTTTACTGGTGAGTTCATATACCCGTGAGTCCTCAATACTGATATGGTTAAAATACTACAAAGAATTGAAAGAGGTTATTGCAGTTTTGCGCAAATAAGACCTTAATATTGTTCACAACCCTCATTTCTCCTTTGCAACATTAAACAAATTTTGTAACTCTGTGCTTAGTGTATTTGCAGACAAAATAGCTTCTCATCTGGCAACGCACAGCTTTCACAGCGAAGTAAAAACCTCTCGGAAGCCTGGCATTTTTAGTCCTTACTCGTTCTTCTAGGACGATCGCAGGAGACCAGACAGCACCTAGCTCTGAACTTTCATCAACCAGAGGATTCTGGAAGTCAGGATAGCACCGGGAGTCTAGTCTCTCACAACATCTCAGGACTTCAGTAAGTGACACGATATTTCAGTGAGGGACTAGTTGTGCACATCACAGTGAATTTTCCGATCAGTTCCAATAGAAAGGAAATAATTTCATTGCCATAAATGAAGAATTTCACACTTCCATCTGACTACTGAGAAAGGGGTATGAACTTTCATCAATATTTCTGGCATTGAAGGGGTATCGTTTTTAAAAACAGACTCCAATAACGACAGCCAGTAAGCCAGTAAGAGTTCAGTACCTCAAGTTCTTCGCTGTCTTTGGGCTTCTCCTCAGAGGTCTGTTTAACAAAGTCGGGAATAAGGATTTCCAGTGTAGCTCGAGCTGCAGAAGATGTTTAAACATTTTGATCGTGTTTATTTTAGACAATGATTGTACAGAGCACAGCAGAATGAAGGACTCTTTAAGCAAGCCTCTCATCTACCCTAGACACTCGCGTAAGAGAACAACTTCACAGGTAAGACAGTAGTGGACAAAAAGGACACCCAGAATCTGCCTAAGTTTTCACAGCAAAATACCTGTTTTTCATACACAGATTATTCTGGGCTGGCTTTTGCTGATTTAACTCCACTGACTTACTTCACAAGTGCAGCAAGTACCACAGGTACATTCGACACCTATATATTTCAAGAGGTTATTTTTACTTGGTCCTTGTGCTAAAGACATGTAAATCTAGAGACCACCAAGGACTTCTAAAGCATCAGACACATTCTCATCTGTATCTTAATTATTTACATATTTGTTACAGGCTTACATAACTACAACTAATTAATTAAGACAAGTACTTAGAAATCAAAAATTATCAATGCAATTGTTTTATTACCAGAAAGAGAACCAAAAACTTAAGGGATTTTTTTTCTTTTTAAAGAAAGGCAAAGAGTTATATTTTCCTAAAATCCATATGCCAGGTGTTTACATCACAGGTGACAATATAAATATAACTCCCCCAACACCTTCTTGTTGGTTTGACCGTTAGAGACAGATGCTCTTACAGCTACTCATTACACATCAACACTCTACACAGACGTTAACAGCTGAAGCCTCTCCCCAGTTTTCTGTCCCAGTACACCACCGACCCTAGGGTCGTCCGAAAAACCTCTGCAACAGTATTTATCACTTTGACCCAAAAGACACAAGTGCACCTTTTTTGTCCATTAACAAAATAATTCGTACCTACTCTATATATGTACCTATATATATAATCTTCAAAGCAGAAATGAAAACAGATGAACAATTCAGCAGTTGGTATTAAGAAAAGAATTGTTACCAGCTTTATTCTTGGCAAGTTTTTTGCTGCTGGCAGTTCCTGCCCCATAAGTTACTCCATCAATAATCACTGAGGCTCCAAAAGGTTCACTTGGGTTCTCTGGAAATGGAGGAGGAATGAAAAGAACTTTTCAAAACTCCCTGTGTAAAATACTCATCGTGAACATGAAATACCACCACTATCACAATTCAGTTTCTTCTTCATTTCAGCTTCAAGAGGAATGAAAATTGTTTACTCTTCAGAAAGACTAAAGAATTGCTTACCTCACCATATGAAAGACTAACCGAGTTTTCCATTAACAGAGACTTACCACCATGCACTTCTTTCAAATGAAGAACTTTTGTACTAAGAGATCATTCGTAATCTGCCAGAATTCAAATGTTAATTCCAACGTTTTTGTATCACTAACGCAGTGTAAATACAAAAGCTACACATTCTGATATTGAAAATTCAGTTACATCATGTAATGCATATATAAGAATAACACAATTCTGAGTAATTATAGATACCACACTGGACTAAAATGCCCAGCTTGTAATTCCTTGGATGCTGACTGGAGGACTTAATCCTTTCAAGCCTTCAAAACATCATGTGGTCAATTAAAAAACTTCAGACTTACCACATTCAAAGAAATTGTAAACAGGGCGAACCTTTAGGACTCGTTGCATATATTCATGCAGTATGCAAACTTCAGACTTCCCATTGGGATTAATGACAAATTCTACAAAAAAAGACCGGGAGGAGAAGACAGATGAGTAGTTCCTGTCTTTAAAAGGCAATTTCTACTACAAAGAAGTAAGTTACAAGCTCCAAGGGGTAAGTGCCCACTCAAATTAAATGTAATGCTGTTGAATCAGGCATGGATACCTATGACCTCAAAGTCCATTTTCTCTGAAAAAGTATACAGAAGTAAGTCTCCGAAATTTCTATCAGCAACTGGAAGTGCACTAATTACGAGCTAAGCCAAATATTCTGTGTTCAATGGCTGCAGTCCCATGGCCTCTGGATCTCCACACACAGCATTTTTGGCAGCTAGCATCAATTAGAACTCTTCTAATTTGCTCATAAAGACGGGTTGTATCTCCCTTCTAACAACAGGCATGTAAGACTGAACCCTCAAATCAGATTTTTTCCCCACAAAACCTTCTCTAGCATTGTTAGTCAGGAGCACAAACCTTGCCTCAGTGAGCACTACGGCAATATGGGAGAGAAAGTTAAGATTTAGATAAGTAAAGTCCAAGTAAGTCCTTAATTTAGATACTTTCAGTGTGGCTCTAGACCTAGAATGCAAGATAAAGTGTATTGACTAAAAAGTCAACTGCACCTCCATAGAACAGGGAATGGTCAATTTGCAACTCGCAACCTTTAATTCTGCTTAAGAAAGGAAACCCAGAAACATGACAATGTACAAAACAGAACAAAACCCAAATCACACGTCTGTGGACATTCTGAGTACCAGACTGCACTGAACGCGCTGCTATGGCTAGAGAGCCAATACAGAGAAAATCAATCTGGCATTTGTAAGCAATCCCAAATCTGGGGCCAGTTAGAACTGGTATAGAACTGGGAAGGCAGTAGAATTTAGTGACTAGGCCAGGAGGGTAACAACCAACAGTAACAGGTAGCTAAAGGTAGTAACCAGTTACCAGGACAGTAACCTTAAATAATAGTCCTGTCATTTAGGAATTATTCTTTTTCACAGGAAGTATATTTTGACAGTATTTTTCCTTTCAGGCTTAGAATTTTAATTAATCTTTGATATAGAATATTTGAACTACAGGTAGACAAACTAACCTTTCTTTGTAGGTGCATCTTGCACAGACAAGGTAATGAGTTTCTGATTGGCAGGCAGAATAGGCCGCTCTGACTCTGCCTGCTTCCGCTTCATTTCACGGTTGAATTGACGTCTCTCAGCCCAGGTTCTGAATTTTTTTACAGTAACTTGTTCAAAGTCAAAACGCTTTTCAAGATAGTGTCTAAAATCTTCCAGGTCTAAGAAACAGAAGCAAGTTACTCTCTCTACCACTGAGCAAGTATTAAGTTCACTATTCCCACGTTTTAGACACGTTATGGTTGGTTTTTTACACTACAAGCTGAAGTAACATACTCGAGGTTAAGACGCTATTTTATATTAACAGAACCAGTTCCAAGTTTTCCTGTTAATTGGGTCAAATGCAAAATATTTAAGCAAACTGGAAAACGAAACAAAAGAGCATTTTATTCTGTCACTTGAAGATTCACTTCGCCCTAACCAGCATAATACCCAACACAATTTGTAACAAAACGCTAGCAATTGTTCTACGTCATCACCTATTCACCTTCTCGTTACCTGAAGCAAGGCACACAGTAACAGTAGCTACACTATCTAGTCTCCGTTTCCTGAAGCCAAAACTGACTATTGCTGCATATTTATTAAACAGTGTATCATGAAACACTGTACAATGATGCTCCACGAACTCCATGAATATCTGCTGGCCTCTTAACAGCATTTAACACATTCACTTTCACATACAGATTACTAAAAGACTGGCCCCTGAAGTACAGCTGCTTCTCCTTAATAGGATATTTCTGCAGATGTGATCAGCAAAAGCAAAGAGTAGCATCCCAAGACGTAAACAAACAACAGCAAGCTGCTGGTATATTGTTTCCTTCCATAAGGAATCCCAAATGCAAGTCACGCTTATACTTGATCACTCAGTATTTTTTTCAGTAATACAGAACAGTTCCTATTTAAAGAGAGAGACAGACGGGTGAACTTCATGTAGAAAGTAAGTGTCCTTTTAGGTTTGCTGGTAAATATTGATTTTTATTTTTTCTAACCTTTTGGCATACTTTTTGGACTGAACAGGACACCTGCAATGGCAAGTTGTATGTTTGAACACTACAAAGAGGTACAATCCGTATCAGTATTCTGAGCAGCAGTGATTTACGTGGATGGTACTCTCAGGTACGTAGCTGTGCTAAGCGGCACATGAGCTTTCCAAGTTCCTCTAAGTTTGGCAGCGATTTCAGCATGACTTCGTTAGGCAGTTTTTTGTGTTAAACTAATCAGGCTTGCATGAAATAAAATAATGAAGCATCACACCCCTTTGCATGAGTGCAATTATATTTGTATGATTTATTCTGCTAGACTTTCGCAAATAAGCACATTTAACTGCATCATTTACCTTAAGAGATAATGCTCAAAACAGACATAATTCCACCAGTACAGAGTGCACAGAAAAGCCTATTTAAAAAGTCACACAAACACACCTGACAACTGCAATTCGTAGGTACATGCTGACTTCACTGGTTCTTAAACTGAGATACAGCCTACACCACTAAACTTCCAAAATTATCACATTTCTGTGTGTAAAACCTTCACACAGGGACTCTCAAGCCTCCAGCAAAAATCTCTGTTGTACGTTTCTCTTCCTGTTAAAACCAAAATTGATTTCTAGTACTGGATCTATTTCTCCAGATCTCTCTATATGAAAAACTGTGCAGAAGGACAACTGACCATTTGATCTCAGGCAAGATATTATTCAGTTCCAAGTCTGGAATAAAGCATATGCATTCCAAACATCACAACCCCAACTCCAGCCAAGAAAAGACTCCACTTTCCATACATACCTACAGATTCATCTTTACACACTTCAACTTTGGCCTTAACTTGTCCTAAGGCTCCTTGTGCTGCATCTCCCCCTGAGGGGTCTTTGTCATCTAAAGGCCCAGAATCAGCAGCAGTAGAATCTGGTTCTTCTGTCTGGCAGTCCAGTTCTGAGGATTTATCTAAGTGCTTTACAGGCGATACTTCCCCATTTGGGGTTATGTCATTGTTTTGTTCCCTTTCCTCATTTTCCTTCATTTTTTTGTAATGCAAGCAGGGAATGCTACTAAGGGGAGGATCATGTTTCTGCAAATATAAAATAATACAGAAGGTTTCAGTACCTCAAGGTTACCAAAAGCAAAACTCAAAATGAAAAGATGTAATCGAGATGGAAGTTACTTTTATTTAGGCTAAGCTCAAGCTTCTCTGTGGTCAGCAATCTTACTCTGCTCAAGACCTGAGTACGTCCACTCCTATGGTATCCTGGCACTGTGTAACACCAACACTAGCCTTCAACCTGTGTTAGCTGTTTTAATCCAAACTATATTCTGATCAATTACATGCTAATACCACATGCTTTCATGGAATCCTTGAGGTCTCCTGAGGTTTAAGCCCATGACATTAAAACATATTTCTGCATCTTGGGATCATGGACACCACGTGCTTACTTCTGGAAATGTGGACCATAAGCTACAGTTCAGTCTAGTACATAGATACAAATAAATTATCTACATATATTTCATAGTAAAATAAAACCAACGCTTTGCAGCCATATGCTAGAACAAAAGCAGCAAACAAGACCATTCATTCACTTTAACTGCCCAAACTCAGAGTAAAAATGGAAAACCAAAACACTGTAAGAAATAATATCACATCTTCAGACACAGAAGAGATTATTTTTCAAGCACCTGAATTCTAACACTGGAAAGAAGCCTGCTAAAGTCAAAGAGAACCTATCTCATTTTTAAATCTCAGTATTTATGTAATTGACAGCTCTCACCCTTATGCTTCCTGTTCCCAAGAAATAAGGTCTAGACCAGGTAACAACTCTAGATTCTCTGTGCAGATATACAGGA
>NW_010407147.1:3214-7996 GCF_000710305.1 Buceros rhinoceros silvestris | reverse complement strand
ATGCCCGAGTTATGGAATGTCATGATCCATCCATCTGGCAAAGGTTCTGTAGGAGGGCGGCCACGACCTTTAAAGCAAAGAACAGCTTTAAACTTGGATAGATTGCTTAGAAGAACAGAAAAAGAATCAAAGATTTTATTTTTATTGCTTTTTCTGTCTCAAAGGATAAATGAAACAAGAAAAAAAAACTCTGTAGAAAGATTTTGTTTTGCTTTAATAAAAAGGCATATGCTTCTAATCCACATTCAATCCTGCAAAATTAGATTCCATTATGCTCTCAACTGAAAAGCAACAGTAGCACTAGTTTTTACACAGACTGATTGGTTCACTTCACCAGTGAATTTTCTCTTCTCTTTTGTCGCCTTTATGTATTAATATCATCACAAGCACCACTATATTTAATGGAAAACTGATGCTTGGTTTTGAAACACCTGAGTTTTCCATTAAAATTTTTGGTACTTGACACATAGGGATAAAACTTGCGTTGAGACACCATTAGACCCACAGCCCAAACAGCCAGCAAGAAGTTAGGCTGTAAGCTAAGGCCTTCCTACTGCATTGCTCGGCGTAAGCACAATACAAACCAGGATCAAGTCTACAAGAAGTTACAGTTAAACATCTCAGGTTAATAACACATGACCTCACTCCTTTCTATTTCAGAAATCAGAGAACGGTCTCACTCTGCTCTACATCAGAATCAGAGACCAGACTCATCTTAGCTGGGAAATTCCTGGCAATTCTGTGTTACTATAAAATTTTGAAAGAAAAAACTATTGGTTTTGTACATCAGAATATAGGGAAGTTATATTCTATACTCCTTTAGAGCAGATTCAAATTCTAATTCTGACTATTTTCAGTTACGTTCTTCTGGATTGCTGTGCATTCTCACCTCTCCTTTACTAGTTTGTAACATTCACGCTACAAAATGGGTAAATGCAAGCCACTAACTTCCCCAACGATTTTTTTAACCTAGTATTGCAAGCATAAAGACTTCACTCAGAGCGATACCAACAACAGAAGTTATATAATTAAAGTAGGAAGAAGTCAACAACAACCAGTGTTCAGCTGTCTCATCACATTGGGAGATAAAAAACCAGATTGTCCTTGTTCACTGCTCCACCCTCAGGTAACGTTCTTTGTAATTTTTCGGAAATCCACATGCTAAAATATATTCTCGGTCAACGTAACAGATGAAGATCAAAAGCACTCCCAAAAATCAACTTTTCATGTTCAGGAGCATGAAAAATCATATCCTGTTGTTTGAAGAAGCCTTCAAACAATAGAATTCTGTAACATACTGACTATTTCACAAGAACTGCTATCCTGAACTTTCCTTGCTGATATACTTTTATTCTACAGACATAAGCCACGCAGGCAAGAAATACAGATATTTAATGAACATAAACTTACTTTTAAGTACAGTTTTAATTTTGGTCATCATTGGCTGCACACTTGTTTCTCCATCAGACTGGTGATCACTTTCACCACCATATTTCTCATTTTCCAGTCTCCTTGTTTTGGGTGCTCGTAGACCCTCTTCCAGCAGAGCATCCACATCATTATCAAAGTCATCCTGAAAGAGACTTCATAAGACACTATTCTTCTGGGCCTACCAACCTCCCTTTCCCCTTGCAAAGAAAGAGTATTCATTTTTGCTATGTACTTCCATACAGAGAGAAACTAGAAATTTCCAAAGATTCCAGTAAAAAGACTGAAAAATAAGAAAATAAGTTTTTGTAAGTGAGAACTGGTATTTTTCATGATAAAATGAGCTGCAATTGTGTAAGAAGCCTTTTATTTTTAAATAAGACTACAGAAGCTACCACACAACTCAGAAGTTTGACGAGATAATTAACAGAAGTTTTCAGCCAAATTTCTGTCTCTGAACATTCACATTTCTGACTCAAGTACTGCACGTTTCTAGAAGAGCCTGTTTCAGTGAACATCTTTGTGTATTTTTTTTAGCCACTTGGAAACCTCTCAGCCACCAAAAACCTGTGCATTTACTTACCTCGTATGAGTAATTCAAGGTTTCTTCATCCACTTTATCTCTTTGAACGATTGCTTTAGATGCGAACCCTCCTCCTTCTTCATCTATGTCCATCAAATTGTCGGTAAAATCTTCTAGCTCATCCAGAACTGCATACTCCACTCTCTTTTCCTGATCAATATCATTTTCATCATCCTTCTTGTCATCATTTTCACCCCCTATTCCTACAGCTTTACCATTACTACCACCGAAAGGACAAACATGCAAATCCCCATTGACATTATTAATAGCAAAATCTGCATCTGCCTTATAATCCTGCTCAACTCCAGTGTACAGAACTTTCCTATCTTTGCTTTTGCAGCTTTCTGTAAAGCTAACACTAATCTTTACATCTTTAAGTAACTTAAGATCTGGGGTGAACTTTCGAACTGAAGGTGCATGACGAGCAGTTCTTGGGCTTTGGTCACTATTGTTAGGGTCTATTATAAGACGACTTTTGTAGCAGGCAGATCCCTTTGTGAGAAGCTGTGTTCTGCAGATACTGTGCGTGTCCCCAGCAGGGGTATCTGACTGTCCATCACCACCAGAGCCAACGTCCATTACCTCTGCGTCACTGGACGTTTGCAGGGGAGGTGGTGGAGGCTGTTCATTAGGCGGCAGAGGTGGGGGACAAGTATGATTCTCCACATTCATTTCTCTTGCAGGTTCTTTAGGGAGGGGTGGTACATTTTCATATTTCTCCATATTTAAAACTACTGTTTTAAAAAACACAATGCTTTAATAAATGTTTATATCTATATTCCTAACATGCATAAGTCCATCAAGATTGGTTTATCATGTTCTATTCAATATGCAACACTGATGATTCAGTTAAGCTGACTACATTGTTCTTTTCATTAATGTAGACAGCTTTCAGAATCACTGTCTCAATTATTGGAAATCACAATGCATTCAGCTTAAATAGCTGAAGACTATGACTGCATCTTCACTGGACAAGCAGGTCTCCCTTTCTTCTTTCAACCTACAAGAAGAAAAAAAAAAAATCTTTGTCACAGAAAAAAAGAAGGAAATAGTATTCCAGGCAGAAAGACAAAGTGTCAATCCTTCTGGCATAAACTTCAAGTACGAGTGACATTTTCACAGTGAAAAAAGCAGGGTATCTCAATATATGATTTTGAATGGGGCTGAAATATTTTTATTGCTTGATCTGTACAGCAGCACAAGAATTGCTAACGCATAGTTGCCTGTATAATTTGTTGACTATCTCCACTTGGTTAGCAGGCAGGGCATTAAGCATAACATTTGTAGGGAGCAGACTAAAAACTGTATTTGGGGGGCAGATTCTCCCATTATATGAAAAAAATTAGTATTCAAGCCATACTTACTCATCAGAAAGATAATTAACTTACAGTTTAAGACAATCTGCAAAACCAACAAGATTTTAACAGCTATGGTCTTATGGGGGTTTGGGTTTTTCTGCATTAAGTGGATTCTTTCTACCATATCTATGATGGCTTCTACAATTATACTTTTGTCACCTGTGCACTGTAAGTAGTATAAGGACTATAAGTACTGGGGGAAAGAAGCATAATTTCTTACCTGCCGTTTTGGTTTTTCCAAGTCCCTCCACCCCACCCTAAACTGGGCTTAAATCTTCCTACCAGCTAGAAATAAAGCAGTGTTACTCTGCTCAAGATGGCCAGCTGGCTGAACCTGCTCTGTTCAAAGTATTTCCAGGTAGGAGAGAAAGTTCACCCAAACATTCTAGGAAGATAAGCTCCAAGACTTTAGTGTCGCTGCATAACATTTGACGGAAACAGGGCAGAATGTCTGGGTTGTCATGAGGGACTTAGAGAAGCCAAATATAATTCTCTAATTTATCTCTATGCCAGCTCAGACAGAACAAACCAACCGCAATATCCAAACACCAACTGTGGCAAGGCAGGAAGCTGGGAATCAAGAATTATAATGGGATCAATGAAAATACAACAGCATACATTAGCTACCTACCTGGAAGCTGGAAGCAAGCAAATTATACAACATTGCAAACTCTTGTTTTAGTGACCTAGCAATAAAGTAAATTTTGATGGGGCAGCAGAATAGTTTGCATTCTGTGGTGGGTTTTTTGGTGGTGATTTTCTTTTTTAATATACTGAAAACTGTGACACATTCAACATACCTGATGTGCATTGTAGAATTACTTAGGAAAATGACCCCGTTTTGACAAAAGCTCCAAAATAATCTCAGCTTCTCCAATGCAAATGTAATACCTTCCAGAGTGAAAACCAGCTTGTTTACCAGTAAGACTGTTCCATCCTACATCATACAATCACCTGAGCAGTGATCAATTCCTCCTCCTTTCAACAGGTTCTGAAACATCTAATGTTATACCGAACACCTCTAGAAATATTTGTCTACTAACATTCCCCCTTTCTCGTCTTCAGATTAAAAAAGAAAACAACAAATTATTAAATTCTAATAATAACAATAAATCATTAGTGTCTTTATTGTTAATTTTGAACAAAAGAATCAAAAGTCAAGATACAAGTTCAGTAACTCCTTAAGTAATTTTTCTACATTGGAGTTTTTAGAAGACTCTTGAGAAGAGCAACAGAAGAAAATTACAGAGAAATGAAATATTGAAATTGGAATCTAGAATTTGCAAGAGCATTACCTTCCCATGTGATCAAGGAGCTACCTGGTTCAACTAGAAAGACTGTTTTTGACCAGTCACACTATCGTTAATGCAGTTTCCACATCCCCGATACATGTCCTGTTCCTAAGCTAAAGAG
>NW_010407147.1:0-3126 GCF_000710305.1 Buceros rhinoceros silvestris | reverse complement strand
GGTTTAATAACACCAATGTCAAAACACAATAAACTAATCTTTACCTGCCTATTTTTGGTGGTTTGCTGATACTACACCTCCACTCTGCAAAAAAGACGTTTTGTTATGCTATTCGAGCACTATTAACAATGAAATTCTTGTTGTCGTTGTCTCGTTGGCTAATGAATAGCATACCAAATCACTGCCAGGGATTGTCTACTACTCAGGACACACACTGTGGCCAGAAAATGTACTAACCAAGATGAGTTTAAACTAGCTTTTGCATTTCCAGCCATAAAGCTGCCACATCCCTAGGGTAAGATAACAGACTCTGGCAACTCTGCCAGTTGAAGTGGGCTACAATGCCTTCCTGTAAGCTACAAAAAGCCAGGGAGAAGCAAAGTAACACAGGTCCAATTCCCATCTACTTTCTTGCCAACTGACATTACAATATGCCCTTTATATCAGGGGCTGGGGAAAAAAAAAAAAACCCACCACAGTAAAACCAGTAGGGATTTTCCCTTAGATATCAGGTATTTTAAAAGAAAGACAGAGCAGATGAAATCTAAAAGGATGACTTAGATGAGTCTGCAGGTTAAAACCAGCCAAACAGACCTCAGATCAAGGGAACCCAGCCGCCAAGTATAAAATCAGACTCGGCATACTAGGTTGTGTAATATTAACATAAGGTAGTCTGCATATTGCCATCCTTAATTAACTTGTCCTGAAAGAACATTTTATTCCCCAAGGCTTCATGAAGTTCCATTAACAGTTTCCATAAGGACTCCTCAAAAAGATACGGAACACCACCGACAGCTGCAGCAGTACAACACACCAAAGGAACTCTGGATGATCTGCTGAAAACACGAACACGCAGCTCATGCTCTGCAGATCACCAATACACAGAAATTTCACGTTTTTAACTGCTTGCTCTTGCAGATCATTTGAAAAAGTTTCACGTCACAAAGTAAACTCAGAGAAACAGATACATGGTGAACAGCTAAATGTAAGGTAGCAAACTGCACAGGTCAGAACAAAAGCAGTCGGTTTGGTTGTCTTACGACCGTTCTTTGAAGGCAGAAAGAAAAAAACCAACCTACTTGCTTGTTTATTAAGTACCACTGCCTATTTCAGATATCAGAAGGGGCGGGTGGGAGCATACAGGGAAATGGGTATTTCTTTTCAAGACAGCAAAAACACAGAATCTTAACACTTGTAACCAGAACTGCCCAGACTCAAAGAGGAACTCCCTTCGCTATACAGCACGTCGACAGCCTTACAAGTAAGTTCAATAAGTAACGTATTTTCTTCATCAATACGTGCAGCTGCAATCAGGAACAAGGAACAAGATACCACAGATTTTCTCTTCAAAAATCACTTTTTTTAAAAAGAAACTGGATTCCTTGTCAGAAACCGCCTACTTCACATTTAGTGGACCCCAAAAGGAGGAGTGGCTCAGAGAAAATTCTCCTTACTTGCAACCCAAATACAAAGTCCTTCTCCTCATCCTCCAGCTCCAAATGGCAACTCTGCAGAGCAGAATTTATGAGGCATTTATGACGCTCAGAAATCCACATGGGTTTAATCTTTGTCAAAGTAATTACTTGCTCACAATAATCTACCTTTTTATTATACCTGTACCTATTGTATCTTTCTGACACACACATCCTAAAAATAAATTAATCCTATTTATTATCAGCTGCCAAAAATACAAGGCAACTGAACTTATTTTCTTTAAAGCAGGACAGGAAGTCTCAAAAGAAAAAAATTCTGTAAGTTTACTACTACACACAGGACCTCATTTATCTCCCCGTTATCAGAATTAAAGTAGAAAGATTCTGAAGGAAACAAGTGCTTTGTATAAGTAACCCACACAGTTTAAGAAAAGGCAGTTAGGACCCAACCATAACATTGTAAATGGTAAATACAGACAAGGCTAAGTAACTTCTCTAGTTCATAAAACTTCATCCCATTTGAAAATGAACTGAGTATATAATTTTGGAAAGGCACCCTCAGAAATGGCAAAGCAATTGCTGCTTTTATAGCCTGACCAGATTTCTGGCAGGGTTTAGATTGATTCAATTAACAGTGCAAAACAGAAAACCATTTTTTTTAAGAAATCTGCAAATCATATCCTAGGAAAGAAAAAAAAATATTCTTCCTTTCGCATCACAAATATCTTCTTACTTGTCAAGAAAAATAACAGACATAAGGAACCAAATTCCCCTCTCATTCTCTAAAAGAGCAAAATAAACCTGATAATCAAAAGGAGCAGCCCAAAAGAACTGGTGATCTAACTCCTCATTCAAAATTAAAAACAGGAACCCTAAAGTTTAATTATCTAAAGAGAAGGGAGAAACAAAATAAAGATCTAATCCAAACATCCCAACTTACAAACTCAGGGAGTAAAGAAATCGAATGGGTTCACCCAGCAAACCCTCAATCCCAGTTTATGACGGAGGGACGCTGGATATTAGTAGGACCATGCTCTCAGAGGGTAAATAGACTTTATAGATAAACTGAAGCCGAAGAAAAGGAGGTGCAAAAGAATGAACTCTTCTTCCAGACAAAAAAAGGTGAAGAAAGTTAAGAGAACATACCTTTCAGAGACTGAACAAGATAACTTAAGGAGAAGATGCAACTGTACTTCACTACTAATAGAAGGAACACGAGAAAGAATCCTGAAACACACCACCTTATCTTCACCGTCCCAATCTACCAGAACTAAAAAAGGGAACGGGTGTCCGCACACACTTCAACGAAGGGCTGCCTTTCAGTCCTAAGTTTGCATAGGAGGCGAGACACGCTCTTCTCCGCTGTACAAGCAGATGCGTCCAGCGGAAATCCTCCCTCTCACCCTCCCTTCACGCTCAGACACTCACTCATACTGAGAGACACGACCCGGCGAGAAACTCGTCCCAGAGCGGATACTCCTCATCGCCCCGCTGACAAGGAGGTGTGCGGAGGGCAGGGAGACATGGCGTTTCCTTTCCTTCTACTATCCTGAACGTGCCGGGCAGAGCGAGTAGGGAGGTGACTGGGGGCAGGCAGGAAACAAAAAAACCCGACCTCCCCAAACCGCCCCCTCCAACCAAACCAAACCAAACCACCAGCTCCGAGGGAAGGACGCTCCAGCCGGGGAGCGCT
>NW_010407146.1:493-807 GCF_000710305.1 Buceros rhinoceros silvestris | reverse complement strand
TGCTGGTGGCCCTCGGTGCCGGTGGCCGGTGGTGGCCCTCGGGTGCCGCAAGGATGAGCTTGGGGCCAGGGGACAGGGACACTGTCATAGGGCTGTGCTCTCCGACTCCTCCTCTTCCTCCTGCCGGGTGGCCGGGCCTGGCCCCAAGAGTCTCTGTGGTGCCTCTGGTGGGTCCTGGCACAGGGTGACATCTGGGGGGACGTGGAGAGTGGGGACCTCAAAACGGAGCAGACCTGCAGGAGGGCACAGTGATGGGGGACACCAGTGTGGCGCAGGCTCCAGGACACCTCACCAGGGCTGGCACCGTGTTAGTG
>NW_010407146.1:0-206 GCF_000710305.1 Buceros rhinoceros silvestris | reverse complement strand
GGAAGGTTGAAGAGACGCAGGTTGACTCACAGCCGGTGTCACCCCTGTCCCTTCCTGACAGCGGAGTGACCCAGCCCAGGGAGGAAAAGCACTTTGGGGACCCCACGGCAGGCAGCAGCTCCCGCGGGCACGTGGCGGGGGGGGCTGTCCCCAGGCCGGGGTGCGATGACAGAGCCACAGCAATGCCAGGGTGGGACACTGAGGCT
>NW_010407145.1:2863-3134 GCF_000710305.1 Buceros rhinoceros silvestris | reverse complement strand
CCTCTGTTCCCCACTGGGCTTTCGCACAGGCCATATACGACTGTTGAAGGGTGAGCGAGCCTTGTTGATGACATCTTGACCTTCTAACTTTCTAATCAGATCCTGTACGGGGCACAGAGAATCTCGGTTAGTACGATACCGCCAGCGATGAACTGTGATGTACGCAGTAGGTAGCTTTTGATCCTCTGCCTTCAGTAGGCCAACACTGAAAGGGCCATCCAAAAGTTTGGGTGAGATAGACAGCTGGCCAATACCATTGGCTAACCCCGCT
>NW_010407145.1:0-2844 GCF_000710305.1 Buceros rhinoceros silvestris | reverse complement strand
CAAGACCATTGGCTACCACAGCTGCTGTCCCAAAGGCCCGTTTATTCCCTTTTGGATCCTTAAAATACCCCTTCTGGAGGAAGTGTATGCCTAAAATGCATGGAGCATCTGGACCTGTCACAATCAGGTGTTTCACCCAGTTATGACCAGTAAGGCTCACTTCAGCTAGCAATAATGTCAGTTCTTGTCACACCTGTCACACCTGAAATGGTGACAGACTCAGTCCCTTTAGAATTCAATGGAAGTAAGGTACATTGGGCACCTGTATCTACCAGGGCCTTGTACCTCTGTGGTTCTAATGTGCCAGGCCATCAAATCCACACTGTCCAGTATACTTGGTTATCCCTTTCCTCTCCCTGGCTAGAGGCAGGGCCCCTCTAATGCCTAGGATGTGGTCCACTATCAGTGAATGTGTCCATCTGGATTGTGGTATCTTCATCACAGGGGCTGGTCCCTGGGCTGCAGCATGGTTCACTTGAGACTGGAGCAGCCATTCTCCTGGCGAAGTCTTCCTTTTGATTTGGCCTGCTCTGCAGCTCACAAGCCGGTACCCTTGAGTCAGTGGTAGGCTGTCAGTCCCATCTTCCAGCTTCACAATCTCTGCAGCAGCACGGGTGGTCATGCATTGCGACATGCCTTGTTACTCTTGGATTGCTCTTGGGGGAGGATGTCTTTTCTTGACAGCTGAGACATGGGGACATTCAGAAGAAGAGCTGGATTTCTGTTCTAATTTATTTAGTGATTCCAGTAATTTCTCTATCATTCTTTCCACCGCTGCAACAACTGGAGAATGATGAGAAATACTGTCCTCATGCTGGCAAACCCTATTAGATACTTTGTCTATTGTGGGTGCCTGCTCATCACCTGATATTTCCCAGATCATGGTGAACAATGTTATGAGCATATACTGTTGCTGCGCTCTGCACAAACTTGCGTAGTATGGACTTGCTGCAGGGTACCTCATCAGGGTTAATGTTAACTCGTCAGTCACCACAGATAACCTCTCGCATGGCCAGTTCTCTCATGTAATTAATACCCTTTCCCAGGATGGTCCATTTGCTAGGACAGCATTCAATGTCATCTCTGAAGGGACATCTGTCCTTCACAGCCGACAGAAGTCACCTCCAGAGACTGAGTGTGTTTGTCTTTTGCGTGATTGCCTTATCAATGCTTCTTTCTGGGGCCATGTTTCCTGGCTGTCTGGCTTCTCTACCTGTCAAATTGATTGTACCAGCTCCAATGACCCAGCAACAAAGTAAACAATTGGTAAGTGTCTCCCTATCTTGCCCTCCAAATTCCTTCCTGATATTTCTTAACTCCTTCCTAGATTGGGGTTGGACAATTACCTCTTGGTCTGATTCTTCCCCTGGTGATGTAACTTCCTGGGGAGGATTTGCTGCTGAGGTAGGAGCCCTTCCTGGATCCTCCCGAGAAGCACTTGGTCTTGCATCTTCATCAGAACTGTCTCCTGGGTGGTTTGTCTTCTGGTGCGAGTGGAACAATTTTGTTTCTTCACAGGAGCAACCTGTGCTGGTGTGGATGGAGAGGTGGCAGCAGCTGGTGGATCAGGCAAAGGGTCATTGGAAATGGCCGGTTGGGTGGCCGTATTGCTCATCATATTGCATCTACACTTGATATTAAGCCACCACTGGACCATGTTAAAGACAGCTTGTAACAAAATTATCACACACAGAAAGAAATAACCATTTCCAGAACCCCCAGCCTCACACCCAGTTGGTCCAGTATCAAACAGAGAAGTGTGATTTTCCATTATCCAGTTGATAATGTACTTGGTGACAGCCACAGTAATGCCCAAGGTATATTGGCCAAGTCAGGATCTAGCCAAATCCAGAGCAAAGCAATGGCGTTAGCCATGCCAGGGATACTACACTCCTCTCCAGATGCCCCAAGCCAACAAAACAGAAACCAGCACCAATTATAAACAAATAATAGGATATCATGAATGATGTATCAGGCACCAGATTATAAAGCAGTCTTAACCCGTTGTTGGTGTATTTTTCTAGCAGAAATTAGAACTACAAAAATATGCTACTCTCTCTGAGAAACTTAGCAGCCGAACCCAGCTGCAGTGTTATCGTGTGGGAAATACTATCTCTACTGGCCTTGTTTGTTAACTCTAACCAAAACACTCACCACGTGGGAACTAACCCCTTTTAACCAATTATAGTGCTTTAAGAGATGTGTGCTGTCTGTGTGACAGAGACACTATCCAATCACCATGTAGCTAGTCGGGTGGACAAGAGTCTATAAATTGGGATGTAATGTAAACAATAAACGGGTCTCGCTACACACCACATTGGCGTATGAGTGATTCGTCCCTGCTTCAGCAACGGGTCCGTTTCATGAGGTCGCGACACCCGTACTACTTAAAAGCATCATACAGGACTTCACCCACAACCATCCTGAAAACCTTGTTTTGTTTCCAAACTCAAGAAAAATTAACATGAATATGAAATTATTCAAGGCTCCACCCACCCAGGGACGCCAATTAAATGTCACTGGTTTGGCTGAGGCAAGGCCAAATCACAGAACAAATTCTCTCTCCAATCAGCCCTTCCTCTGTTCCAAGAAAAGGGGTTAAGGAGAGAGAGAAAAGGAAAAGAAAAACAAGTGGGCAAGCCCTCGGTTAAAGTTTTGGAAACTAAAACAGTTTTAATAACAACAAAATAACATTATACAAACAGCAAATAAGAGATCAACAAATATGTATAAGGATCAGGGATCTGGCACAGTGGGGGTTAAACTGCGGGAAAAGGAACAAAAGTGATAGAGAACGAACTCTGAGTCTCGTAAGCACAGTGGCCTGTGGCTGCGGGTGGGGAG
>NW_010407144.1:25782-35170 GCF_000710305.1 Buceros rhinoceros silvestris | reverse complement strand
ATATTATAAATATTCTTTATTTATAAATAAAGTCTACATCTGTGATCAGTATGTCAGTAAGTCTATGCCATCATGAATATTAATTCATCATGGTTACAAGAGCAAAGAACTGCACACATGTGACAGAGGTGTTTTATTTGAGAAAAGGAAGCAGGCTTCAGTGCTATTTCCCAAAGAATTGCGAAATTAAACAATGAGTTTTAAAAGGCATGTTTTAAAAAAAAAAAATTGATGCTATCCCTAATATTAGTCAGATTATTGTTACAGAAGTTTAAACATATACTAACCTCAAGTTTATGAAGTGTTATCCATAGTGTAGGGCTTCTCATGGGAAGAATATTAGAATTTTTGAAAGAAATGTACCTAATTTCACTAAAGGCACTGAGAATTGCAGCTACAAATACGACTTAAATGTTCAAACCTCCTGTCTTGTTCAATGAACCTCTTAAGCTTGTGCTGTCTGGAATTTTTTTCACTATTTTAGCAGAATTTAAAAATCTTTCTTTCATCTCAAATGAACTGAAATATTATGAAGTATTAAGTAAACTAACAGTCACTGAGTACCCATTGTTGCATTTGCAACATAACAGGGTAAAAAGTGAAATTTCATTTTGCAGAACATTTTTACATTTCATTCTGATTTCAACACCATGATTTTTCTTTTGGTAATATTTTCTGCAGAACAGAATAAATTTTACACTCTTTAGTTCTGTCCATGCTAGAACAGACCAACCATGCTTTCCAGTGGCTTCCTTTTAGGCCAGCACCACAACGGTAAGATGTCTGTCTGCCCCGCTACAGCTCACCTGCTGTTTTGCTCATAAATGTGCTAGGTTTGTCTCTCCTGAGAATGAATGAGACCGATAATGGCGTTTTTATATGACATTGTTTAGTCACCAAATAACGTCGTTTTGATTAATCCAAAACTGTTCATGCATTCAGACACAGTTCACCAAGTCTGTGTGAAAAGTGATTGTCCTGCTGGATTCACAAGACAGGATGACTCATTAGACCACGGCAGGGTGCATTAGATCTGGGCACGTGTGTGGTGACAGATGCTTCCCACAGTGGATTTCAGATCTGCACAGCGTATGTCCTGTCCCTGCAGTGTCACTCAGGAACATCGCCAGTCCTGATCAACACAGTTCTCCACACAGCCAGTCCTAAGTTCCTACCTTAGCGATCCTGTGTTTTGCTTTATTCTTGCCCTCACTTCCTTGCTCTTAAAATGAGATAGTTAATACCCCCCTCAACTTACCAGAAGAGCAAATATAGTGATGTGTATATTGAATATTGAATACAGTGAAATTATCAGACAAAAAGTGGCTGAGACAATCTACCCTCCATCCTATTTCAAATGGAACAAAACCCCTGTAACAATTTTGTAGATTGTGGTGCGAAGAGGATGAGCTGTGAGACAGAGGTAGAGGGAGGGAAACTGGTACAGCCTGGTGTGTGGGAGTGGTCCTGATGGAGTGAGCAGACCTGCCAGGCTGAGGAGAGGCTGGGATGATGCTGAGTGCTGCTGTAAGAAGACACATACAGCAACAGGAGGCTGGGACTGGTGTGAGAGGTACCTTGGGCCTTAAATCCTTACCCAGATCTCAGGAGGCTGCTGGAGTTGCAGTAATGAGCCTTCTCCCTGTTTCCTCCATCTGCTCATCCATAGCTGAACTTCAGGACAGTGTTGCTCTGAGAGATAAACACCTTACCGCCTCCCGTTGATGCAGTGTCTCCTGCAGTAAGTCTTAGTGGGAGAAAGATAAAGGCAGAAGCTTTAACTGCTCAAAACTGATTTGATAACATGAAGGGTGAGTCATAAGTCTGTAAATAATTTGGGAATTTCAACTGCCTTGCCTTGAATTTTGAGAAGTTTAGCAAGAGCTCCAAAGTTATGAAGAAATGAAGCAACCTGTTAAATACACGAACAGCACTATGCTGTTCCAAAGAAGCTATCACCTGGGAACTGCTCGGTGAACCAGTAGTGAAATGACTGACTCAGGCCAGAAGCATCCCAATGTAAGCCATCACTGCAGCTCTTCACTGGGCAGCATTCTCAGCAGAAATGCTCTGGCATGACAGAGCAGAGAGGCTGAATCACCTTTTTCTCTCCTACTGGAAAGTGTTACTCTGGGGTCAGAAAAATCTCACACTGCCTCAAAGCCAAGCTGTACCTGTTGTATACATAAGGAAAATGCCAGCCAGTAACAGCTGATTTCACTGTTACTTGTCCAACTGGTTAACTTGTCCAACATTTTAAAGTATTGAAATTTAAGTGAAATGTCTTGTAACACCATGTAACAGACTCAAACTGGCACTTCCTTGAGAATATTTACGAATATTGACTTTGTAAAAATCCGAAAGGGAAGTAGTCCAGATTCCTGGGAGCTACGCCAAGAGATTTTGAATCCAGGGAAACAGTCCTCTCATGATGTGCAAACAGGCCTAGAATGCAGAGCTCCTGGAATTTCACCTCAGCTACTGTTTTTCTGCGTGTTTGTGGCACGTAGCGCAGTCACTCTGCACTTTGTTTCACCAGATTAATGCATGTTGGTACAGCACACTGTGTAGGCCAATCAATAATTTGATGATGATGATCACTCATAAGTGAGATTTTAATGTTCCTCATGATAAAACCTGTTTGCAGAGTGAGTGATGAAGTACAGACGTGAAAGCTTTCCTTGGAGCAGCAGGGATCCACATTCCAACATGGTTCTGAAAATCCTGTAAAAGACCAAAACACCAAGCAACGGCACCCAGTCTGGGCACTAGGTGAAAAATGTCCTGCTTTGCAAAAGTCCTCAGTGTACCGTACTATTTTCTGTGACTACCACCTCCTTTTCTGCACCAGCAGTGGGGGTCAGCCCTCACACATGTGGACATCAACAGCGCTGTAGGGATGAGGAGTCTCATACACTTTCTCCCTTTTCTCCTACGAAATAGTCCCATACCTCCTTCCTGGCCAAACAGCAGTAGTCCTGTTACCATGAGAGCCTTCATCTCCTGTTTTCATACAGATACAGGTTGTTTATAGGCGACCTGGATTTCAACCTTTGTAGGCATTTCCATAGATGAGCAAGATATTTCTTACATAAGTCAAAGTTATAAACAAAACAAAAATCCCAAACCACACACGGGAAAGAACATCCAGTAAAAGGTTCCTAGAGGAGAGGGATGATAACCCCAAACCAGGCAGGTTTGGGATTAGTTATTTGCCTTTCCTGGTGCCTTGGCTAAAAGGAACGGATCAACCACACTAGTGGCTAGATTATTTTCATACTTCATTTCAGTGGGAGTTAGGCATCAAAATTGCTTTTATAATGGGAAACCTAGCTGTTAGTTTAATCCCAAATGTTAGGTCACAAAACTGAGTAAATGGTGGTTAAATCAGAATAACTCAAATGGAAACAACTCCTCTGGTGGGTTCAGAAGAGTTTTGTGATAGGGTAGGTTTTTACCTTTTTTGGACACTCTTTTTGTCAAGACCAATTCTTTTTTGCCATCTCCACCAATTCATGGAAGAAACTTCTTAATGTTTCAAAGCATTTCTGTTGTTTCAAGCACTATGAGATTCCTTAGATAAAACTTACTGATTTTTCATTGACGAGTAGTTGGCTATGATATCTGCATTTAAACCCCAAATTAGATTAACTCCACTGGCGATCTCAGAAATAAGATCTCTGCAGCAGCTCAGTACAAGAGATCCTCACAGTCTGTTTCTGAAGGTGTAACACCAACTGTGCCATTTGTTATTTCAACCAGTACACTGTGTAACTGCTCAGACAGACCCATTATGGCAGCCTGACAAGCAATCAAGACAGCAATGACACAACTTCATTCTCTTCTTTCATTTCATACTGACATTGTCACCTTATCTAAGCTTTCTGTAGAGCAATGGGTTTGAAATCATTAACATCTTAAAATATCTGTGTTTTCTGAGACCAGCTTCTTTCTGCATTATTAAAACATGTCCTTTGCTTTTTCTTCCTAAAATAAAAATAAAATAAAAATACTCATTTCAACTTTGTGCTGCATGGAGGATTTACACAGTCTATTCTTCTTAGGAGTCCTGGCAGCTCTTCCTGCCTGTTATCTATGACCAGAAGTGAGCTGATGTATCAGTTTTTACAGGAAACCAAATCAGCAAATATCACACAGGCAGTGAAGCAGGATACAGTAAACCATGCTCCATATATACATCCTATGCTTCCTTTACGCTCTTAAAGCTGAGACCCATGTGGCAAAGAGCAAACATCGGTATAGAGGGGAAAGAAATCTAACATGCTTCATAAATCATAAAACCCTATCTTCCCTACAAACTAATCAGTCTAAATGTAAGCAACTGAAGTTGAACGCTGAAGTGCTCAGGATATCGCGTGCCGTAAGAGTCAGAATACTGTCCAAAAAGACTTGCCTATATATATCCTTAATTTTTCATTTGTTTTAGTAATTCTCCCAGATTAGGTACTACTGCACCCAAAGCAGGAAACCTTTGTAAGTCTCCTGACATTACAGAACATGTTGTAATCCTGATTTCAGTCAAGAGTCCTGGCTTACTTTGCACCTCTTCTAACACAAGGAAGTTTTTTTGGGTGTTTTTGTTTTGGTTTTTTTTTGTTTTGTTTTGTTTTTGTTTTTTGTGGTTTGTTTTTTTTTTTTTTTTTTTTTTTTTTTGGTTTTTTTTTTTTTTTTTTTTTTTTTTTGGTTTTTTTTTTTTTTTTTTTTTTTTTTTGGTTTTTTTTTTTTTTGTTTTGTTTTTTTTTTTTGGGGTTTGTTTTTTTTTTTTTTTTTTTTTTTTTACACATTTAAAATACTGCTTGGCTTACAGACAATTGAGGGTTCTAAGGATGAAAACTCTCTCTACAAAGCATGTCTGTCCTTCTAGAAACAAAGCTTTATTATTAGATTCATTTATTTGCACAAAGCCTTTTCCTTGTCTCTCCTGATTGTATCATCCACCTCAAATGCTAATTCGCTTTTTTCGTCCATTGTCCGAACACTAAAATCCTCATACTCGGTTCGAGTGAAGCCAATGCTTGACAAATCTGGTAGAGATTAAATCCATTTCATCATGGTCTCTTGCTTGTCACTGTTTCAAAGTACATTACCCCAAATGATTGATAACTATATTTCATGTTTTAACGCAGATACCATCAACAGCTGCCCTCTTCTGTTCTGCAAAACAAACAAGTAAATTAAACAAGTAAATGAAAATTAAAATAGCCCAAATACCTGTAGTGACCTACAGATAACAAGACTAGTTTAACTGAAAAATTCAGACAAAATAATTATTTCTGGGTAATTATGCCAGGCTATATCTGCAGCCAAGATCCATTTTATGGCACAACATCCTTTATAGTTTTGCACTGGGAGTCACAATCAATGAAAGGTCAAAGAATCAGTGAAGCATGCAGAGCACATGCCAAAGGTGACAACCTCATCAATACCTGAATATAGCATCCTTCTGCCAAAGACGCTAAAGATCCTCACTTACCAACCTTCTCAAATGAAACACAAACTCTTTAGGCCTGCACTAGGCCTAAAGATCTTATGCAGAACTGATTTTTACTCTTAAAATAAATTAACTCCAGACTATTGTACCTCATTGGCCAAGTCGTTTTTTTTCCAGTATTTATTTTCCAAGGTACAATTTAAAAAACTTTCTGCCCACAATGGGAATAGAAAAAACAGGCAATCTTGATATTCTGGCAAACTCGGTGCACACAGTGAGCTTAAATACTCCGTGAATACTTAGACAGCACTATAGCTGTCCTGTAGAATCCCAGGGCATAGGAGGGAATCATGAAAGAGAGATTTTTTTTGCAGACTGTTGATAAGAAAGATGCTCAAGCCTACAGGATTTACTGTTGTGGAACATGTGGTAGGGCTGCTTTTAAAAACCTGTCTGGTGGTAACGAAGTCATATTCCTTAATATGGCAGTGAAACAGTCAAAAAATAAAACTGCATATGTAGGAGGTCAACACTATTTTTCCTGACTGCTGCCTATATGTGAAACTGTCTCGCAACTGTAATAATAACAGTTTTGCTGTTAGTAAGGATACAGAACAATAGCTCAACAGGCATCCACTGCCAGCATCGAAGACCTTCTAGTTGCTTGCTAGGATGAGCAAGTTTGCTGAACCACAGTCAGTCTGCAACACTCTGTCATGATACTGACGTGGAGTCAAGCTTTTCTGTCATCCATCTGCGTTGCAGTAGCCCAAGTTATGGAGGTCCCCACGAGCAGACTATTTTGAAGACCAGGATGGGCACTCCCAATACAATTACAAATGGGCTGCACTTGGACCCATTGCTGACTCCGTATTTTATGAATATCATTTTCTTTTAGCGGGGAGTTGCCTTTAAGTAAACTCTGTTAATAAAAAATAATCATTACAATTACCCAAAATAATAATAGAAAAATACGAGGAAGGAACAGATTAATAACACAAATACCATGATAAAAGTACAGAAACATACTGGATCACACTTAAGTGGAAACTCTTAGAAGGTCTATTACAAATTCCACTTCTTAATAGGGTCAGCTAATCAGGCAGACACATTTCCGTGAGAATATTGTGTTCAGCTCAGTACGACACCTTAAAAACAACTTCCAAAGCAAAACTCCTGCTTAAATTTATTCTATTTGCTCTACCTAAATGGTACAATTAAAATAATTAGAAAAGCCTCCTCCTGAGTAAAGTATGAGAAAGAAATGAAGAGCTGATAATTTGGTTGTTATCTTTAGAACTGTTCCATAACAGAATAATTTTCTAGCAGTTTACTTTCAAAGATAGGGCCAGGACATGTCAAGGAGAACACAGCAGAACAGACTGTCTTATTCTTGGAAAAGCTGAGAGTTTTCATCTACCTGTGTGGAAAAATTTGCAGCCATTCAATAATGTTTAAAAAGTTATCATTTCTAAACACTTGGATTTTGTGTGCTCACATTATTCACTGCGGAATAAAGAAAATCCATGGTGTTCTGGAAGTACACCCCTGTTTGTCACGGATTTAGAAAATTTTTTTTCAGGAAGTTGCAGAAACAACCTATGCTCTTTAAGGACATGCTTTCTTCTTGGGAAATATAAATTAACACCTGAAAAATCTAAATCTATCAAAACCTTTGATAAATGCAGGGCTGGGCTGGAATAGGCTGCTCTACACTTAACAATCAACATTCTCCCACATTCCCTCCCCATCCATCCATCATATGAAGTCCTTCGTGATGAACCAGAGCTCAAAGAATGTACTAAGCCTCTAGCAGAGACAAACAAGACTGCGAAAGCTGTTAAATGCATGGTCTAGCAGGAGTGAAAGCTGCAGTTATCTCTAGAATTGTATAAGCGTAATCAAATTCTTAAAAGCAACACACAATGGTGAATGACTCATAAAAGTTCACGATGGACTTGCCATACGTACTAAAGTAATTGCCTCTCTGAACCCTGTAATGGATAAAAATAGCAAATAGGATGCACCTATCAGCTTAAACCATTTGGATTTTAACTTCAGTCTCCGAGAAGTGAGGTGCTTTTTTTCCTGGGTTGAAAACTGGCCAATTCCCTTGTGAAACTGTACCACTGAAGAACAAAAAATAAAGTTAATCAGAAAATGATCATTTAAAGTTAATGGTAAGGTGCTGCATGAAGGCCAGAGAGACTTTACAGACTTGAAAAATACAAAGCCCAATTATAACAGTTGTGTGACTGAACCAGAGGCGAGGAAAAGATACAGTACTTCAGAGATTAATGAGCAAGGCTGACTGCATTTCAGAGAATAACTCAAAGGCTCTACAAGAGACCTGTATTATTATGAAGGACAATCTGCAGAGTGAATATATCCAAATATAGAAATATATATATAATAAATGTATTATTTCCTAACCATTGGTATTTCTGGGCATGCTTACTACAAGGATGAAGTACAGGAAAGTAAATGGAAGAAGGAGATAACCATTAGGAAACACAAATAGTATATGGAACATACATATGGGAGATGGTGTTTGGGACTCTGCATTGCTGCTGCGGAACTTCAGGACCCCACTGCAATCTGCTCAGGTCAGGGCTGTTTACAACCAATTGCTTGCTACCTCCTACCTGTCCTGAATAAAGAAACTTGAGAGACACATCTAATGTGAGGCTCATGGACAGAAAAATTCAAAGGAGTCAAGTTCTTGGAAGAGGCAAAATTAGGGACTGCTTTGAGCAACCAAGGCAAATAGATGTCCCCTGAAGTGATCAGTAGGACTCTTGAAACCTTGGGAATATTTACAGGAAGCCTTGATTATCTGGAAGGTAAGAAGCACTCAAAAGTAGAAAGCATGTCTGTTTTGAGAAAGGACAAGCTTGCTAAGATAAATTACTAATTTAAAATTATGCACTTTACAGTTAAGTGAGCAGAAGTTAGGAGTTTAAAAAATTACTGTTGCTGAATCCTACTTGAGTGTCATTATCTACACAATCAGGTAATATAAATCACGATGCCCCAGAAGCTGCAAGAAAATTGTTACAAAGCTGGATTGCAGACTCCATTAAAGCAAAAAATTCTTGGCTATTTCTTTTTCCTCATCGCACCAGGAGGAAAAAGAGCCCTCTGAACAAATACACCCCTAATAAAAGTCTTTTGGACAACATCTATGGTTTCTCTGAAAAACACCTATTTGGATGTTTCAATAGCAGGCTTCAGTGATGTGTTTGGGACTGACGCTGGGTTTTTACAGCTTTCAAGAATTTCTTCATCCTCTGCTGAGCTAGGATTTCCATTGGTTCTTACGTAAAACACTATTTTTACATAAATCATCGTATTACCTATATTGCTCAGGCAACATGGTTTTTGCTGTGGGCTTTGACTTAAAAGAACTCTGCCACAACTCTTCAGCATTAGCCTCAAGAGTATGTCACCAGGGCAACAAAGGAAAAGACTAATATGGGGAAATTTTCACAAGTCTCAAAGATGTTAAAACCAAGTGATCTAAGTGTTCACACTCCTTTGTGAGGCACAGTAAATTGGGTCAGTCTGACACACAGTTTGTAAAGGTAAATGTGTCTGTATAATCCACAAATACCTGTGGATGCATGAGTCAACAGGGGTGAGCCATCACCACTGGGCAGAAATAGATTCCAGTGTGATTTCAGCAGCAGTCAAGACAGATTTGATTGCTTACTAGTAAATCACGCTCAGAAAACCGCTATATAATACGCTGTATAAAATTAAGGGGCCCAAGCATGGATACATTGAAGGGTTCCATTTCTTGATACATGTGCTTTCTATAGCACATGAAGTGGTAAAGAAAAACACTGACCAATAAAATTAATTTCTAATAGTGAACTGGTGACAGGCTTTACCAGCCACAGAACGCATTCCTGTCAAATTCAACACCACTGTGAG
>NW_010407144.1:18646-25760 GCF_000710305.1 Buceros rhinoceros silvestris | reverse complement strand
TTACCCAGCCACACAACCCATTCCTGCCAAATTCAACACCACTGTGAGGAGGGTCCAAAGTACAACTGCTAAGGTAGTGGATGTCACCAGTCTCGGGAACATGGGGCATAAACACCAACCTGTGCTGATTTTAGAAATCAAAGGTGCATGCATAAGGACTCAAAACTCATGCTTAACAGGGTTAAGCAAAGTCAAAGGAAAATAAGAGGTGCCACAATCATGACATTCCTTGGATTTTGTATCAAGAGATTGTACTCTAAAGATACTCTCAATCTACAACTGGAGATGTGTATTTGCTTCCCCCCTACCCCTCGTGTTGCATGTTCTCCATGTATACTCCCAATGCTGATGTGAACTTGTGAAGATCAGCCTTAATCAGCAAATGTTTCTCCACAGGTTCTCTCACAATGGCTTACTTCTAATTTCTTGCTTAAAAACACAGATCACAATCAGTATCAACCAAAACAGCCTTTACTTAAAATAAAACAGAAAATTTAAATTTACAAATGTTGTGAGAGCTGTTATTAAAAATAAGTACAGTACTAGGCAGTACTGTATTTAGTACTGCAGTACTAAGGCAATGCATTAAGGTCTCAGGCTTCATAACGCAATATGAAGTGACTGCTATGAAGAGAGATTAAACTTTCACTGAACTAGTTCCTGTGTAAGTGAAGATAGTAGGTTTGATCCCCTTAAACACAGACTGATACTTATTTTACTTGTCCAGATTCATGGTAACAGATTTTATGACAAGCTTTAAATACTGTGGAACAAACTCTCAAGCTATATCTTGATCATAGGCATCTCAAGAGAAACTCGCCTTCTGTCCAAAGGAGAGGGGCAGTAAAGCAACTCAGAATTAATTTCCCCTCCCCTCTCTGTTCCAAATCAGAGATGTTACAAGTTTCATTTCTACATAATCTGTAGGACTTCTGATTCCATCAACTGAATACATATTATCTGAAAACACAGAAATTATCACACTGAATTAACCCACAGACCACATAATCACTGATACCCTAAGGAAGAGACCCCTAAGAACAGGCCAAACTGATAATCTGCTGCCCACTGCTCCCGAAGTCCCATGGTGACCTCAGACACCTACGCTGGTTTAACCAAGAAACCCATGAAGTTTAACACTGTTTTAAGAACACAGCAGACATCTGTCGAGACTACCAACTTTCAGCTGTGATGGTATTTTAAGCAGTGATGTAGATTCACAAACCAGGCTTTAGCCTGATCTTCAACTCATTTCACATAAAGCAAACAGCCAAGTTTTACACTACTTTTTGAAACAATCAGAAAAGCTGCCAGCAGTATTTGCTTACTGATCTGTAATCAAATATATAATTAGACTGTACAGATACAGTTGTTTTCATTTGTTCTTTACCACCCCTTTAAAATATTCATGCTGTATTTCTTACCAAAAAGATAGATGACACTCAGCGTAAGATACGATGCACAATGCATTAATTGGATTTTAGCTGAAGGAAGTTAATGACAGATTAAAAATTTTTAAAGTAAAAATAATATAATCTATGTGCAAGTATCATACAAAAAAACCCCAACCAACCAAAAAACCCAACCCAAAAAACTCCCCAGAACCACCAAAAACCCACCTCCTCCCCACCTAAAATCCAAAAATTTGAGTGAAGCACTATCAGACCTTTCCTATTGCATCTCCAAGTCCTTCCAGCAAAAAGAAGTCCTTTTCTGATTATTCTTCCATTAAATTTATAAATTGACTTTGCAACGTAATGAACTAAATACTCCAACTTTAATATTCTGTATTCATACCAAAAACAATTAACAGTTTTTACAAATAGTGTTATTTACTAAAACAATTCTTATACAACAGTGCAGTATATCTAAATATATACATACGTCAACATCAAAGGGAGCATCAAACCAAGCAAAACCAAAAATGCACTTTACTACTGTGTACACTTTATTAAAACCAAAGCAGACTGCGAGCAGGCTTCTTTTGTCACGACAAAGACAAAAAATATTTGGATTTTCAGAAGGACATGCAGGATAGAAGAACAAAAACTCCTACCACCTTTTTGCCAAGGTAGCAGTATGAAAAGTAAACTTTAGATCTGCAATTTTACATAGTAGCAAATGGAATGTTTTTAAACACAAATGTTCGAATTGAAGAAACAAGGCTTCAAAAACATACAGAGTGGTTTTTATGTGTTGAAGCAAAAAGTTCAAATGTCAAGGCCTTCCCATCTTTTACTATGGTGCTGGACAGTATACACATGAAGGTTAATACTCTTCATTGCAGCTGAATATTAAAAAGGACTAGTGTAGTGTGGAGTTGGTCAGCTTTACTAAGATTGAATAACAGAGTAAAAAATGATTCTGCCTGCCGTTAGCAATGGAGGTTTTTGTAATTTTTACTCTATCTTTTCCTTTAAAAAAAAAAATCTCCCCAGTTTTTAACTGGAAAAATTATGCTCCCTTGTTCTTCGAAACAGAGACATGAATCTTCTCCAAAGGAAGCTGCAGTTATGTAATTCAAATTGCTGTGGTAGCTTCTGTTATTAGAGGTGTCCTTTTTCAGTCTATCTACAAAACAGCAGACAAGGAATAAGGTAAGACCTTTATACGCAAAGACTGAACAGCTATCTTTGAACTATGAGTGAAAAATAAGATGAGAATATACTAAAAAAAAATTGGAGAATGAGGTATTAAGCAGTTCTCCAGTGTAAATCTGATGTTCCTGCCATCTAGATGAAATCAGAGAACTATAATAGCAGCCTAGATTTGATCAGCAAAATATGTACATGCTATTAAAAGCAAATTTATTTCTTCTATTACAGCTAAACCTTTGCACGCTGGCAGAATTCCCTAAAGTTCTGGTTACTCCAATTCACTTCTGTTCCTTCTGCCTCGAAATTCATGAACAGTAACTGTAGCATGAGGGTAACACGCTACTCCATATCAGTTCAGAAGCATGCAGTAATTCTTATGTTCCTTTTTACTCTTGTTTTACTGCTGTCTACATGTACTTTGGCCAGTGACGTGAAATACAAATCTACATGGGCATGAGTTACTAAACCAAGGTGGGTAAATGTGTTGCCACTGTTCCTGCAACTGTGCACTCTGGAATTCACTGCCACGATACCTCTGTAGCAAATTTTAACACACTGCCTCAGCAATTTTCCTGGGATGCTTTACAGTAAGTCTTGACATCTTTGTTATGCCCTCATAAATTGAGATGATCCACGTGGGTAAACAAGCTTTGTTTATAGAAGTGAATTCCACAGAAGGCACTTTTCAGAGTTCGCTCCAGTTCATGATAACCAAGCCACTAAAATACCCTTTCTGAAGTTAACTTTTTTATTCCTTAATGAAAAGGTTAAATAACAAAGGGGTTATACAAAATATTAGGAAAACATTTTAGCCTTTCATTGACACTTTACATGTAAAGAAACAAGACATACAAAAATTAGGTCTTCTATTGGAACGTGAATGATATAGTTTCCAGGAGTTCTTAACTTTCAAATAGATTAATTTTCTGAGAGTTTGTTTATTTGCTAAAAAGCTTTCCCATACAGTAGCTGTACATGTATTTCCCCCTCTCTCCTATATTCCAACGTTCAATACCATAGTAAGACAGAACATACACGAACTTGGTCAAACCAATGCACAAACAAGGAACCTCAGAATAAATCAATCACAGCAGAAAATCCCCAGCAATGGCATCTCCAGGTCCATGATACTAAACCAGCAGAAAAGAGGTGAACTGAAATACAGTTGCTAAATTATCAATTAGAGAGGATACAACAGCATGAGTGAAGGAATTAGTGTAATGACAGCATCTAGAAAGGTAGGAGGAGGCACCACTTCAGAGTATCTACCATATGGGGCACAACCAAGTAAGAAGATGAAATAATCTTCTGACAAATGAAAAAAAAAACTTGAAGCAATACAGGTCCAAATTCAGTTTAATCTGACATGGAAAATGTAGGATGCAACAGAAACGCTAAGACTCTGAACCTAAAAACCTAGTGATCTACTGCACCAATTGTGGACAATGAAAACTGATTCTAAGTCAACTAACATCCACAATTTGTTACAGGAGAGACCTTAGAGCAGTCACTCTAAATAAGGCATGAAGGAAAATGAAAAGCGTCCATCTTTTTTCACAGTTTTTATTATGCTGAATTTATAGTGGCATTGCATTTTAGAAAGTGGGTTTTGGTCATGATCAACACAAATAGAAAGTGATTTTAATTTTCTTAAAGATGGATTAATGACCAAAATAAGTAAGTTGAAAAGCAGAAAAACTTAAGACAAGTTTTCAGTGTTCAAATGAAAAACCAGGAGCAAGCATTTCTGTGTGTTAAGGAAAGAAAACTTGAAAGATTTTAAAAGCAAAGACAAATTAGTAACAAAAGGTATTTTTGCTGAGTCATTTCTCAGCATGGAGACCTTACAACCATAGTTCCACAGGACCTTATTAGGGAACATGTGACACAACTTGTGAAAACCTAAGAATACACATAGTCAATGTTAGCTGGACTATTTTGATGCTTCAAGCTTCTTCCTGAATCAGAGCTCAAGAACTGCAAAGTAAAAAGTTATCTTCATGTTTCTGTAGAAATTATACTTTCTATACACATTGCTTCTCTGATTTTGAAATAAGGTACCTAAAGCATACAGAGCTACACATACTCTTTCTAAAGCAAATCACCTCTTTGAACTATTAAAAATTATCTAAGACACAGTATCTTGGATTTTGTTGGTTTTTTTTTTTATATATAGTATTTCCTTTCAAATTCCACAGACTTTTGTGAGGACACCAAGTACTGAAGTAATGACAGTCTGTGATGGTGCTTAAGAATTCTGGAGAAAAACAATACATGAAAATACTAGTATCAAACCAGCCAGCTGGCTAGAACATCCCCAACTGGAACGCATCAGCTATGGGCATGTTTGGTAATCACCCCAGTTAGAAGTTAGGCAAAGTTGTCATCCGAAAGCATTAACAGACTATTAGAAGAACATTAACAGTGTCTGTTAAAAGAGTGAAACAAAGGCATGTAAGGTAGCTGTGAACAGACACAGGAGTGTATGGGATAACTGAGGGCAGCTTATAGCATAACATACAAATGCAACATTTAAATTCCAGAGCATCACACTATAGTACACAAAAGCGAACAATTTCTGACACATACGCTAACAAGACTGGAAAACAAAGATCTGATGTTGAAGCCATCTAGTATTGCTCTAAGTGGAATTAGAGTAGCAGGAAAAGAGGAGACCACATGCATTAGTAGATTGAACACAAATGCAAAGAAACAGCTGTCTTTGTACAAGAAACTCCGATCAAGCACATTTAAACCGCTGCCTTCCTTTAACACATTCCTTTTGCAGCACCTCAGCTACAGAAATAAAATATCATGCCTTAAAGAGCCACGTGGCTAAGTTCAGAGAAATGCAAGTGTTTAAAAAAGGCTAATGCATGTTGCTGCAGAAGAGAGAGTAACTTGAAAATGAATGAAAATAAGATGCCTCCAACTATTCATATAGAAGGGCTAATAAATTCAAATGGTACAACTGGAAATCGAAACAGATGTTTAAGGCAGAAGTGTTTGTGTAAGAACAGTAAACAGAACAAATTGCTAAGCAAGGCCACAAGAGATAAAATAAAGCCCTGAAGGTTTGTTCAGCAAAGTGATTTAGATGTCCATAATTCTCCATGTTCTAACTAAGACAACTTGATATAAAGTAGTGTTATTCATGTTGCGTGTTTCAGTTTAAAACGCCATCATTTCTCTTCCAACTCAATTCCTCTGTCTTTGGTGTAATCTCTACCAACACACATAGAATACAGTTCTGGTTCTCGTTGTAAAAATCAACTTTGAAAAAATACATTACATGCTTCTCATGACAAAATGCAAGATCCTGATCAGTTGTGTGGTCCCACAATATGTTCAGCAGCCTCTGAATAGTAGTTTTAAGTTATTAATTATATCTGAAGCAGAATCATAATTTGCTGTTATCCCCCCAAATCACTTACTAGTTAACTAGTTTACTTTGGTAAATAAGCCATCTAATAGTCATGATACACTTGTGTTGAATTCAAGAAGTAATGAAACCTAGACTCAGATAAGTTTGTAAATTCATATACAGACTTTAGGTTGTGAATGTAACCATGATATGCAGAATTACTGCTTTTCCTGCATTGGAAAAAAGACACCACATCTGTCATAAAACTAGACAAAACTATGAAACATGGCTGTCAGTTCATGATTAAAATAAAACAATAAAGTAAATTATTTTTAAACATTGTGTTAAATATATTCACATGATCACCATAGCTACACGAAATGGCCACTACTGCAATCACACGCTATATGTACATAACAGATATGCCACAACAGTTTGCAAGTGTAGAGTTTTCACAGACTAGCCAATTTTACCAGACATAAATAATCCTGTACCAATTTTTAGACATTTTAAAAGGAACTAAATGTCCTAAATATATCCGTTCCCCTGCAAAATAAAATTAAAAAAAAATCCTAAAAAGTCAGTGCAAATTGAACTTGTTCACCAAGATAGATTCTTACTAAGCGGAGGATAAACAAAGTTTAAGAGATTAAAGGAAGAAACTCAGAACTGCCAACTGCCTTTACCAGAGGTGAAAGAAGATTAGGAATTAGAAGTCCTGGATCCTATAGCAGAGCCTTCTGTGAGTAACTATGCTGTGGCTGTTGAGGTGGTGGAGGCTGTGATTGTTGTGGAGGTGCTTGTTGACTGCCTGCTGTCTGTGGCAGAGGTGTAGATGCTAAGTTATAGTTTGGCACCTGGGACATATTAGTTCCAGCATTCTGATAAGCAGCAACATCAACAGCAGCAGGTGGTGGACTGTACACTGAAGCCTGGTTAGAGTAAGTATTTCCAGCAACAGAGCCAACCATTGCACTGAAAGAAAAAAAGAAATTTAACTTAAAGTGAACTCACTTTATCCATACATGTCTTATCACCTGAATAAGTAACTCTGGGGGGGGGCAGAGACTAACAAAGACTTTGATAACTCAAGATACATGTCTCTCCCAACTTTATAAAATAAAATTAATTTATTCAGAGAGTAAAAAAAAAA
>NW_010407144.1:13949-18524 GCF_000710305.1 Buceros rhinoceros silvestris | reverse complement strand
TAAAAAAAAAAAACCCGCAAACAAACCAACCTAATCTTTTCCTAAGGTCAATTCAAAACTTTTTCACAATAGGAAGCTTAGCCAAAGCTTAGCATCTTTGGGCATCTACTCAAAATAGGAAGCCACTTGTAGCTCTTTTATACGAGGAAACTGGGTAAGTTTAGTAAGCATTCATAGCACATCCACTTCTTGTCCAAAAGGAGCACAATTCTCCCCATGCTTCCACAGTAGAATATTTGAAGAAAAAACCCCCCACAATACAATATACACTATCTCAGAAATTATGCAAAACCAGCCAGAGCAGCGGATAATCTTCATCTTTATATGTATATAAAGTTATCTTAAAAAAAATCACAAGTCATGTCTATATTATTTTCTCTAATTTTTTCTTTAATACAAAAGAAATATATATGTATAAATTATATAATTCCTTTATATAAAACTAAAAACTTGAGAAAAGTATAGAAAAAACATAAAAGTTTCAAGTTTGCCAGGCATTTTAACTAAATACATGACACCAAAAAAAAAAAAAAAGGAAATAATTGCACTTAAGTACCTTTCAGTTAGGTTTAAAATTATACTTCTACAAGAAAAAAAATGTCCTTTAAGTATTATCTGTCATCCTTTATGTTTAAATTGATTTAAACTTTAATAGGAAAATATTTAAAATTACTTTGTGTAAGATGTCTGTGCAGGCTGACCAGGCAGTACTGAGCTGGCAGATGGAGTAACTGTGCCTTGGCTGAGAGAAGAGAGTTGTTCAGGAGGAAGATTATAGCCTTGAACATGGCCCATCTGTGCACTCCCTGCCACCAAATATGAGTTACTTTGAGGTTGCCCCGGATAAACCTAGGAATTTAAATAAAGGAATATTAAAAATAAAATACAAGAAAATTTGGTATTTGAGAGGCTGTCTTTAATTTCTAAAGTCCAAAGACACTCTCTCATACTTTTTATTACAGATTTTTTAATCAAAAGCAACTGTCTTCTAGTAGGTACTGCAATATGAAAAAATTAACAGAATTTTCAAAGGACACTATTTAACATTTTAAACCTCAGGCTCCAGAGCAAAAAAGGTCAAACAGTTTACTGCAAAAAAATTTGAACTCCAAAATTTTATTTTAATGACTATCACTCATGCCAATTAAGAGCTTCCACTTTTGAATGAAAATACTGAAGGATTAAAAATATGTAACAAATAGCAGTCCAAAGCAGAATACTTTTTGATGACCAGAAAACTTTCACTAAGTAGAATCATTAATATGGAAAGCCAATAATATTTTTATATCGTTAGTTAATCTATCATTCAGTGAACTACTGAGACTGCCACTCTAGAATTTTTTCAGAGGGGCAGAAGGGAAAAAGACATCTTAAAAAAATTTCAGTTGAAAATAAGGTAACATTTTACAGCTAACTAGAGAAAAAGCTGGCTAATAGATGTGTCAACTGTATTCTAAATCAAGACTAAATTTCTAAACCCATGTTCAATCATTAATTATTCATCTTAACACAAATTACTAGAAGAAATTGTGAAGTCTCATGCACAACTGAGTTCATGTAAGTTTATCATATACAACTCTTCTGTCTTAAGATTCATGAATCTCAGATGACATTCACAGAAGGCTTATCAACATTGCAAAAGAATTTTAGAAGGCAGCAAAGGCACAACACCTCCTAACTTTTCAGAACTTTATACTGGCTCATCTTCACCCCCAAATCCAGTTTTTTCATTTAAGAATCTCCACAAATGTGCCCAATAACAAAATATTAAAATTATTTGATAGGGTCATGACATGATTGCTTATCCTATATGAACAGAAGACAATGTTCCTCTTAATGACATAGCAAAAACACATTCTCTTCTTTAAAAGAAACTGAAAGCAAGTACAAGCTTGTAGGAAGTTAAAACAGCTAAGTCTGCTTCAACATTTATATAATACTGTGTAGGTATTAATAAGTTGGCTTGCATATTTTTTCCTCACCCAAAAAGCAAATGAATTTTTGAAAAAACAGTTTGAAATGCTATATGTTCCTATAAACAGGAAAGAATAGAGCAAGTATGCATTAGAATATTAATTAAACATTTAAATGCTTAAAGGACCTTTTAAAAATATCATGGCATATGAATAAGCCAAAAGACCTACTCAGAGATAACAGCCAATTACTTGGAAATGTTGACATGAAAGAATTATGATTTTTAACTTCAGTAATTTAAATGCTGAATGCTCTCTACCGATATTTCTAGAAAGGAAAACTAAAATAAGAGATTGATTTTAGGGTAGATGAGCATAATCTTAAACAGGAATTGTACTCCTTTGCTTCTTTATTTTTTTTGACCCACTATGCAAACCCCTGACAACTTTCATTTTTAATTTTACGTGCAATTCAAAGCACAGGATGTGCTTTATCCTTGATCAAAAAGAACTGAACAGAAAGAAGTATTAGAAACTGCAAAGGAGAATAGCCAAAGCTTGCAACTGAAAACAAACTATGTGGGTTTTGTTGGTGGGGTTTTTTTTAACATACTCTGTTGAGAGTAAACCATGCTCTTGCATTTGAGATCATCTCTGAGGGAGCAAGATGATTTTTAACTTATCATTAAGGTAAGATCATATAAAGAAGTTTCCAACTCAGGGAACAAGATGGGTAGGAACAGAAAGGCAGAAATAGGAAATAAATTACTACTTGCCATCGACAGGCTCCACCACTCTTTATATATCATTATATATTTACTTTAGGAATGTAGAGAAGAATGATGTAAAATAAAATATATTAGAGCAAGTTTTGTAAAAAATTTAGCTCATTGACAAACTGCTTATCACTAATAATTTATAAGAAATCAACCACAGTTCAGATTGTACTTGATAATGTCAATGGCTATTAAACATTACGTACATACCTGAGAGCCAGTAACACCAGATGACTGCATGTAATACTGTTGGTTTTGTAGTTTTGCATACATAGAATACATTGGGTCTTCATTCACCAATTTGTTATACAAAGAAAGTGCCTCCATTGCTTTAACATTCAGCTCTGAAAGTTCTGAATGTTTCCTAGAAAATATATTTTACAGTTTATTCTAGAATTTAGGTAACTTCTGTACAGAGCAGACAATATGTGGAACTTTCATGAGATGTGATAAATAACAGTCTTACCACCTGTGAAGTGATGCCTGACAACTGCCAGAATGACAGTGACACAATACTTCAGAATTCTACGTGACTAGGGATAAAAACCTTCAGACCTCCTCTCAGATAAGAAGTTACTAACAAATACACCTATTTTCTTTGCTAATCACAGGAATGATAAAGGTGTCATGAAGTAATAACACTGGTATTTTTAGGAATGAATCTAATTTTGAGTCAAAACACATGACTTTTTTACCTGTCAATGTCTTCCAATTTTTCATCTATGAGAGGGCCCATCTGGTGGCATATTGCTAGAATAGAAAGACATTGAAATGCATCAGAGTAATGAGGATGTCCATATTGCAAAGTCAGAAATCAGCTTTAAAAAAAAAAAATTAGCTTTAAAAAAAAATTCTCAGATAGAAATGTGTAGTTGCTAGTCCAAATAATTTTAAATCATTACTACAATATGTATGCCAAAAAAATTATAGTAGCAGAGGTAGTGTCATGAACAAGTTAAGAATGAGATCCCACTGAAGTTTTCAGTAGTGGTACATTTTTAAAAGTACATTTTAAAAAGGAAATAAAAATACAGCAAAATAAAACACATTTAACATCAGGATAAAGCTTAAGTAAAGCTTAAACTATTTTGCATAAAAAATTTCAAGGAAATCTGAAAGGTGATGTCTTCCTCAAGGAAAAAAAATTGCAACTGAAACCTAAATCATGTGCTGAACTTACATTACTACAAAAAGACTATCTGTGAAAACAATGAAGGGGAAAACAGGTTGCAATGATTCAAATCATCTGCACATTAAAGATACTAATAACACATTGCTGTCTAACTAGAATCCTAATTGGGGGAAGGGGTCTTTTCCACACATGCAAAAACCAACACGAAAACATAGCAGGAAAAGCATTAAAATAAATAAAAATACACCCTCTGCCAACTTTCAGCACAAGGACATGTGGTTTGTGTAACTGCCAAGCAAACCACAGTTAACTAACAGAAAGACAGAGTTTGTCAAACGTAAAATAAACAGACAGGGAAGCTGAGATACTACACTGTAACCCTACTCCAGATTACAAAATGTGCCCACTTATCCAAGCAATGAATTATTTACTAGTCAGGAGATGTGTTTAATCTCAACAGTCACTCAAGATTCAAACTGAGAGAGGAGAAAAAAAGAATCAAGCATCAAAGGTGACCTAAATTCATTACAAGCAGCTCTGGAACACAGTTTTCACTCCCAGTTTTCCCAAAGCAGACATGCAGAAGGTCCTGAAAGCCCCTGGGACATAATGGCTGAAAGGGCATGACTGATGTGTTCCCTGAAGACAACTCCAGGTGAGAGAGGAGTTGTATGAAAGGCACCCATCTCCTCCTGTGAAGCTGGGATCAGTAATACACTGGCAGGGATGCTGGGGAAAGATGGAAAACACTGTC
>NW_010407144.1:11182-13889 GCF_000710305.1 Buceros rhinoceros silvestris | reverse complement strand
CAGGAATGCTGGGAAAAGATGTAAAACCTGGTCTAAGTCCTGTCTACTTTTATGTGTAACACAAAGCGTGGCAAAACGCACGTCAAGGATTACTTAGATTGTATGCTAACGTGATGACTGCACTGCAGCCAACCACAAAACCTGGGCCCCTGAAAGTGCTGGCATGAGCTCTCTAATTTAAAGACATTTGTGACTGGACACGTGGATGGCAGAAAACAAGAAGTGTAGGGTTTTTTTTCCCTCAAATGTGGATTAGCACCTGCCACCACTGGTAGGAACCCAAGATCCAACATAAATCTATATAAAATTCCTGGAACCTATGCCAAAAATAGTAGTTACCCAAGGCTTTCTCCAGTGTAGAGCAAGTATAGTCTTGAATATGGCATTGGAGAACTATATACAGCCATATGTTTCTCAAGCACTTTGTCCTGATTAACTTCTAGATAGATCTGGAATCTGCCACATTCTTAACAAAGTCTGGTCCTATCTAAATTGTCGATTTAGGCCGAAGTTCTGTCTCATAATCATTAAGTTTCTTTAATTCCTTCTCCAAAGTTCTCTTCCAAAAATTTAGTGCATCTATCAACCCAGGTTGAATGGTCTATAATGCCTCTTTGAAGAGGTGGTCTGCGTAATTTTGAGTCTAAAGGACTAGTTTAACTGGTAGCATTCTATAAGGTATTTGTTAATATTGAAGTCTATAGAATTGCACATGCAAGTGAAAAGCACGTGGGACACCCACAGGTCTATTCTAAGCCTCAGCAGTATTTCTGCTTCCTCTCATGGCATCTTCCTTACGCTTCTTTTGTGACTCGTGCTGTGCTATTCTATGAAGGGGAAAAAAATGGATTAATAAGATTAAGTATTCCTAGGTCTTGCAAAGGAAAATAATAAGGAATACAGTTTTATTGAGAGAGGAGTGGACTTGTTTTAAGTTAAAATTTTCACTTTGGTCTCTTAGATGAAGGAAACAAGAAGTGAGAAGATAATTACAGATCAGGCACTTTTCTGAGGCGTGCTTGTGGTGTGCACATGAAGCTGAAGTAGGTTTCAGCTTCATTTGATATAGGTAATTTCTAGCGAGGAAAACAACGAAAAAACTCTTGTGATTTTCTTACCCTCAAGATGAAGCAATTCTGGGAGGTCTGGCTGGTCATCAGATGGATCTGCACTTTGTAACATCTGCAAGAGTTGGTCCATTTTATCCTAGAACACAAATCAGGGCATATGTGGGGGAGGGGAGAATTAACACTTTCAGGACAGTAAATTAAAGCAGTCATTTACAACAGCTACTTGGATCTATTTGGACTTGGAAATCATCTAGACTAACTTCGAGAAAATACAAATCATACATGTTGCTTTACAGGAATGAAGACACTTGAACAAAGAAAAGCCAAATGATAAAAATCACTAGTAGTAACAAGTGGAATGTGCAGAATATTCCTTTATTCCTACAAGTCTTCTAAACAGTTTCTATTGTTCCATTCTAGTTACTACATATGCAATACCACCACCTAGCGGGATTAGTGGAAATGTTTTGACAGATTACTTTGAGAGAATACTTTAGAAATAGGAACTTAAAACTAAATTCACTGCATTTTAAGTGTATGAATCCCATGAGCAAATAAGCAATGTCATTACTAATACATATGAAAGATTTTTTTTTTTTTAAGATTATGTTTGGGGGGATTGCATGGTTGATTTCAGAATAAGTCACCACTGATTAACCAGTTTAAGTGCAACCCATTTATAAAAATACCAAAGTGTATTAACAGGCATAAACTCTTTGAATAGTGCATCTTGGTGTGAACTATGTTGCTTAACCAAACATTACAAGTAAATGATTAAAAAAATCACTTTTTAGCTGAGTGCTATCAAATACATAGCCTTTAACAGGCTACAGTTACATACATTGTATCAAAGTGAAAACTAAACCCATTTTTTTTCCTTCTTAACCCCAGGAAAGGCAGGAAGAAGCCAAATGAACTACTTAAAAATTATACCAAGGCAATTTTAAAAATAAAACAAAATACTAAGCCATAAACCAACACAGGATCACAGAGACAAAAGTTAGAAAGGCACCTCAAGGCAGGCCTGAGATAAGCTATTTCCATAGATTGCAAACTAATATCTGTTGGGAGGAAGACTGTACGAGGTAGGACTTAAATAGGACTTTAGGAAAGCAGTAAATGATTTTTCATTTCAAAAAAAAACAACGACAGAACCCTAGTTGAGAAAGAAATGGAAGGTCATGGAGAGAGAAAGGGAAAAATTCTATAGAGAACAATTCTAAGCCCCCAGGGAGAGAGAGTGGGGAAAGTGGTAAAAAAACAAAAGGCAGGGGAAAAAACATCCTGGGCTGAGAGTTCTTGGGAACCTTGCAGAATCACTGCAGTGAGACTGTGTGAACCTGACCAAGTATTACTTATAGAGCAACAAAAAGCTTACAGTTTTTGGAAAAGGAAAGAGATCTTTCAGACTGGAGGAAAACAACGGTGGTTATACTGGAAATAAATCTAAGACAGCATTCAGCATGGGTATCTCCACACCAAGCTTCTAGTTTGGAAATGAACAGCTGTACGATTCTGGAGCAAAGCCCTAAATGGAATGCAGTTTTCAAATTCAATTTCAGAAATTCCCAAGAACTTCAAGGGACATGAACAAATTAGAATACTGCAGATTTTTTTTTTTTTAATTAAATCAACTT
>NW_010407144.1:3656-11113 GCF_000710305.1 Buceros rhinoceros silvestris | reverse complement strand
TTTCCCTACCCAGTCTCTTTTGATTATGTTCTCCTGATATTTCAAATTGTTCTTGAAGTACAAAAAGAAAGGGTCAAACTTCACATATTTAAATATACCAGCAGTTGAAAATTATTACTTTTAACACGCTTACTTCATCAATATAAACTGGTTCGGGCTCAGGTTCTATCGTCTCTACTTGAACTTCATCACTGAACTGCACTGTCTTCTTCTCAGCTTTCACTGTAAGATAAACAGGCAGATTTTATTTTATAAATAAACAATAAGATAGATGTCATACAACTAGCATATTGCCTAAGTTCTTTTCTTTGAGACATCAAAATTAGTATTTTGTTGATATTTGAAGGCCAAAACCATCTCCATAGACTTAAACGATCTTCTTAAACAAATCTGTAAATTGCATAAAAAGAGACATCAGTTCACACAAGGTCAATAGAAACATATTTTAGCAAGTACATGTCTTCATGGTAGTTTATCTGTGTATAACACACTATAAGTCATTAGGAAACAGACTAAGACAGCATGACTGGAAGAAATAGCACTAATGAGTCCAGTTTAAGAGAAAATAGTAAAATCACCTATGACAAATGAGCTTTTTTTCTCCAGAGCAAAGTATAGCACCAAAAGTTCTCAAATTTTGCTATTCTTTGTACATCAAATAGTACCTGCAAAAGCATCCCATTCCTCTGTAGTGGAGGCTACAACAAAAAAGCTGCCAAATAATACTCTTATAATCTTCTTATCAATTAGTCTTAACATAGAACAGATGACTCCTACAGCACATAATTCTGTTCACCTGCTCATACCTTTGGCATACTCATACTGAGATCACAGGAGATAATCTTGCAAACCCATTAGAATTACAAAAATCAGTTCTAGAATCTTAAAACCTTGTCCAATATTTAATATTTTTATTGAATGCTTAGAGTAGGTTAGACTAATATAAATAGATACAAGAAGATAACCAGTATGCAGAAAAAGCTTCCTTCCATTATGCACAGATACACACCTACATTAGGCTTCTTGAATTGTTTGAACAGTGGTAAATCGTCTCTGACTCCTATCGACCTTCAGTTTTCCTTGATTAGGAAAAAGGCAATTTGGAAAAAACCTGCTGCTGCCTACATTTATTTAGGTGTCAATGGCATTGTTAAATGAGTCTCAAGGAAGCTACTGACAAAGCCAGGAGCAGACAGCATCATATTTTTCAGGAGATGCCAGCTTGGGTAACCTTGGTCTGACACATAAAAATATGACTTGTTTGCAAGAGCACAGCAAGAACTCCTCAGTTTTACTTCGAGTATCACATTACTTTTAACTGAACTCTATCATAAGAGAAAGGAAATAGGGAAAGCAAATCACTACAAAAATGCAAGCAAGACTTAACATATACACATAAATGTCATGTTACTTACTCATTTCTGGCTCAGCAGAAAGATCGGCTGTTACAAAATTAGATGGAAACAGCCCTATTCCTTGATGAGTTTCACCTTTCCACCAATTTGGATCACTAAAAATAAAAAATAATTAAAATCCCCAACTTTATAAAAAAAAACCAAACAAACCCCACACTCACATTGAATTATCCTAAGAATTGTACTGGACAAGGCATTCATATTACTTGTACATAAATACATATTGTATGGATGCAGAAATCTTTGTAAAAGAATCCTTGTGCAACTACCTTTGTATGTAAAAAAACTAGGAGGTAACTAAACAAAGAATTTACTATGTAAATACATATTTTATTGTAATTGTATTCCAGTGTATGCTTCTACATAGAAGACATTATTCCCCACCGATTTTTACAGTCCGATATACTTCTTGTAGGCATTCTACATAAATTACCTGTCATCTAGGATAGTTATAAGCTCTCCGGCTTTAAAAGTTAACTCGTTGTCTTCAGCAGCCTCAAAATCATAGATTGCACGAACCTTGCGGCCCTCATGTTTGTGATTTGTTAAAAGGCTTGAGGTGCTCGGATACAAACTGGAAAGCGTTGTTTGCTGTTGCCTTTGTTCTTTTAGTGACAATTCAATAGCTACAAAAGAAGAGTTAGTCACATGAAAATTCCCTATAAAATTGGGTTGAATGACATGAAAATTTAACTCTGTGAAAACTTTTAGTATAATTTCATTCCTGTAACATCATAATAAACTTCTGCCTTTGAAGTCGAATTAACAGTAAAAAACAAAAAGATGTTTTACTAGAAAGCATGATTCTACCCATAGATTTACCAAGGCTTTCAACATGGACGTGATGAATAAACAGCACTTAAACACAAATGGGATACTCACAGAAGTCATTAATTTTTTATTATTATATTACTGTTATTACCATAAACTGATGTGAAGTATTAACATTCTTATTAGAATACACGTGTTGCTGAACTTCTCCAGATCACTTGAAACATGAAAAAGACACAGCTGTTCAGGTACACGCTGTTCCTCTGTTAGATCAGGAGTCTTTTGCCTGGATTCACGGAATCAGAGAATTGCACAGATGGTTGAGGTTGGAAGACACCTCTGGAGGTCATCTTGTCCACTCCCCTCCTCAAGAAGGGTCACCTACAGCTAGCTGCCCAGGACTATATCCAGATGGCTTTTGAATGACTCCAAGGATGGACACTCCACAACCTCCCTGGGCAACCTGTGCCCAGTCACCCTCACAGTAAAAAAGGTAATTCATAATTAAGAAAAAGATTTTTGCTTAGATGAACAAAATTTTGTCCCTTTCTTTTCTCTCCCTAACATTCCCTGAATAATTTTAAAATTTTTGGTCGTTTTCAATTAAATTTGACTGAGCAGAAAGGTTTCACTCATATTAAACTTCAAGTTTCTGAAAAAACTATCACGTTTAAGAAGGCTCAGAGTGGGACACAAAAAACCCAAAAGAACAGGCATTAGAGAACCCAAGCGAAATATGAAACTTTGAGACAGATCACTTAAAAGTAGACTAGATACGTAAAAGTATCTAGACCATAAAGATCAAACCACTCAATATTTTTCACACATCTCTGGTATAGGATCATTAAATGACTTTTAAATATACTTTAGTACAACTGTAAATCATAAGAAACAATCCTAGTTTTGCTTACTGGGAATGCAGTGAGACATTTAACAGCCACTTATGCTTACAACAATCAAAGCCTTGAAGTATACTACAGAACCAGTATTCAAAGGAATAAAAGTTTGAAGTACTACACCCATGTCGTGGTTTATGGCCAGCCAGCAACTAAGCACCACGCAGCTGCTTGCTTACTCACCCACCCACCCCGGGATGGGAAGAGGAATCGGGAGGAAAAGGTAAAACCCCATGGGCTGAGATAAAGAGAGTTTAACAATGCAATTGCTCATCATCTGGAACAGGCCATTGCCACCACCCAGCCTGCTCCGCCCACTCAAATTGCACTTGCTTTCCCCAGCCAGCTCCCCCCTTTTATATACTGGGCATGATGTCAGTGTGGTATTGAATATCCATTGGCTGGTTCCATTATCCTGGCTGTGGCCTCTCCCAGCTTCTGGTGAGAATTAATCCTATCCTAGCCAAACCCAGAACAATGCAAAATACGTTGCATACAACTTATACTAAAATCACTATTTTCTCTTTCCATCAAACGTTTATGTTGCAAATGAATGTGCTCCACTTGCCCCAGGAAGAAGGAACATCCAAGGGAAGAACTTGTATCAAATATTTCCATGGTGGAACACATCCACAACATGAGACTTTACAGATTTTTTACTGTGTTGTTTCAGTTTGTAAGGGAAAAAAAAAGTCAGAAATTTTTCAAGTTTTTTACCCGTAGAATAGTTTTAATCTCAAACACTCCAGGAACAGTACAAAAAGAAAGAAACAGAAATCACAGCCACCACACAGGAGAAGGAAGAAAAACATTCGTTTCTGCTTTATTTGCTATTAATCAATATATTCATCAGGTCAGCAAGTAAATGTACTCACCTTTAGCTAAATCCTCCTCTTCCTTTTTGTTGGCTACTGTACCAGGATCTTTGGCAACTAGAGCTGGACTGGCTTTTGCCTGTTCAGCAGCCTAGCCAAAAGCAAAAGAAGTAAAAATGAATTCAACAAAAATAAAAAAAAAAAGCATTAAATTCACCATTTTGATTTGTATTCATCTGCAATATAAAAATCTAAAGTAAATCAGAGCATCTCACCTCTCAAAGGAATGTTTTATTAAGACAAGAGAGATTTCCTTTTTTTTTGCCAAACACATTATAGAATTCAAGACTACGAACTGAAAAATACAGTCCTGAGGATAAAAAGAATTTGTTATACCCTTTAAGAACAACCACAAAATTTAATCTACCTGCGAACCAATAGCTGGGAAAGTAACTCCTTGTTCCTTAAGATTTTTTATCATAGCAGATATTAAACTAAGCTGTGGGTCATTCTTGAATTCATCAGTCCATTCCACCATAAGGGCTTTCAGTTTTTCACAAACTTTTGGATGACCCTACAAAAACAGTAGAAACTAGTTAAATAACGTAGGAATCTCTAATTTCAGGTAATTTCATGTTACTGCCAATATAAACGATATAGACACTTTATTTCGAAGCCAAGTGTATCACTAAGGGATATCTTTATTAGAAAAGGAGGACACTATACCACTATTGTGTTTGTAATAGTACAATATGTACCAGGCCCAAAATAAAGTATAACAAGCTTGTATAAAAGCCCTGTATTATCTCCATTTCACCACATCTGCATTTAGTGTTTCATTGCAGTTATTTATACATATACAAATTCACTTTCACGATAAATTAACACACCACACCCTACCTCAATCAAACAGAATACATAAGTAACCGTACTGTGAAGTGGCATTCAGGAAGCTCTCTCTCACAGCCGGTCTTCCAAGGCATCTTGCATCCTTCCCCCTGCCACCAAATTTCCAGTCTTCTGAAAGTAGATTCCATTCCACTTCCAGATTTTCCCAATTCTCTGTTTTGTTTTGACATTTCTACGGATTGTGTAAATCAACGTAATGCATTACCTTATTCAACACATTGCTTACTTCACTGGCAAAATCTCTTGAACAGACTTCTAAATGAAAGATTTTACCGCAGTTTGATACACATGCTCCTAGAAGCTAAAGAAAGAAAGATCAAAAATCAGAGGTCTTTTGCAAAGTCTTTTCAGAAAGGAAAAGCACTACATTAAAAAGAACCTACTGTTAATGCTTGCATAGCAACATGGGGATCTTTATGGTTCACTCTCTTCATAATAGAACGGAGACAGTCCTTAGGCCTAAAAACCACAAGACAGAAGTAAAAAAAAAAAAAGAAAAAGGAATGAACATTTCCTATTGCATGACAATGCTAACAGACAGCAAAGTCTCTCGAACATCGTAAGTTATACAGTAGCTTATAAGCACGACATTAAAAATAATTAACATCATTAACAGTCGTAGCCATTTCTAGCTGTAGGATTGCTAGCTTTCTTAGTTAGCAAAACTGCTCAGTAAGTTGTTTCCTTTTGTAGTTAGAGATAATTACCGTAAATACTCCATACTCCTCTGTATTTCACATACATATGTAAGAAAATTTGCTTACATACTGATTACCAATACCCTTTTGCTGTGTTTTTTAAATTACCACCACTATATTCCTCAGACTCTCCTTTAATCTAAAGAATAACATCTATAAAGAAGATATGCCATGATCCAACAAGTGCTAAAAAAGGCTTTCTACATCAAAGTTTCAAAAGAATTAAATACAGAATTGAAGCCTTACCCTTGTTGTGGTAGATAAAAATAATGTGAAAAGGACATTTAAAAAAAAAATTTCAGTGGAGTTTCAGGTGGTTTAGCATATTAAAATCTGTGTGGGTTTCTGATACTTTGTTCTGTCTCTGAAGGTAGTAGAAGGCTGAATGAGGCTGGGGTAGGAATTACCATTATAAATAGCCCAGAAAAGATAAATCTGAAAGAGGGTACATAGGCAAAGAGGAAGAGTGAAGGTAATAAACTAAGAGATTTTAAGCATTTCTGGAGTATTTAGAGTAACTTTATTTTTTTCAGAAGCATAATTATTTTTCTTTTGAACTAATATCCAAGAACTAAGACAAAACTTAGGTATAAGTTGCACCACTGCTTGGCTATACTATATTTGGCAGTGTCAATGTTTTACAGAAACGCACACCTCATATTTAGTAGTACTAATTATAGCCAGTGCCATCACACAGTTAGACTACACATCACTCAGTGTTTACCTTCAGATAACCAATTATTACTAATGAAGGCTATACGTCAAGCACTGCCTTATATCTATTAATTATCCAAGACTTTTCACATGTTCACTTTGAGAAAAAACACTTGCTAAATTTTTAGAAATAACTGCTGGTTTTAACCATTAATTTACAAGTAGGACTACCAACATGATACAAGCTTGGGAACAAAAAATTGCATGTCCATTAATTTTTAAGCCAGTATTTATAAGGGTAGGGTGCAGAATCAAGAGCTTAGCGCTTCAGGAACAGGACCATTAGCATAAGATTTTTTTTATTAAGGAATCCAAAGTCTTATTAAAAAGTAATAAGGTAACAATAAAGCCTCAAAGCCAAATAATCTTCCACACGTCAAGTACAATTTGGAAAGACCAAAAAAATCCAACAAGAAATGCTTCAAAATTTTTAAAAAGCACCTTAAAAATATATGTATTTACTCACATATTTTACAGAAATAATCACTATTTGAGAGTTACTGTTTGAGTATGCTCAAACATTTAAAAAAAAATCCTGTGATTAAACCTACACAACAAAAAAAACCCCCCACAGGCTTATCAATATTTAGTCACACAGACTAATAATCCCTATTCTAGACAAAGCTATAATTCTTATTTTTACTTCAAACTAATTCATCATACAATTTAGTTTGCAAATTATGAGAAGCATAGTGCACTATGCAGAAATCAGAGGGAAGACCAAAACCCCACAAGCACAAAAGCCTATCTATTTATCACGCATCCAACCAGATCATATATACAATCTATACCAATACTAGGCTGCTGTGCTGCTACAATGATTCTACGATCAAAATTTCAGAGGCAGCGCAATGAATGGGAATAACAAATCAGTAGGAGGAAAACAGGACAAAATACAACAGAAGCTACGGTATTATATGGTATTATACACACCAATATATCCATTCACAGTAAATTTCAGTTTTAGAGTAAAAAATAGTGTATTTGATTACATTTTATTTAACAAAGACAAAATTAATAGCAATTGGAATCTAAAAAAACTACACAAAACTTTTTTCATGTTTTCAGGACTCTATTGTTCCTTTACAGTCTAAGGTAGCTGATTGTGGGACTCAAGACTACACCGGTGACTCAACTGTCCTTCTTGCTCCTTTAGAAACAAGCTGGTCAAGGAGCTTCCTGGTCAGCCTGTTAGACATACTGTAATGACTATATAAAATGCTACTGAGACTGAGTAAC
>NW_010407144.1:0-3543 GCF_000710305.1 Buceros rhinoceros silvestris | reverse complement strand
GGGGGAGGTAGTTTGGAAGACTATCAAATAAACAATTTCACTGTTCTCTCTTGCATGAAGAGGCACAAAACCAAACAAAGAACAATCAGCTAACCAGAACACTGACTCACAAAGGCAGTGATTAATCTATAAGGAATCAGGACAAAGCCAAGCAAGCAGCAATATAGATAAACTATTTCTCAATAATAATCTTTCAACACCCATCCTTGCTCCCAACAGAGAATGCTGCAATGAACGTTTCCATTTTCTCAACCACTGGTGTATTCTCCCAGTTGCTGACTTCATTTTTTTCAGCTATCATTTCTATTAATTAATTTTTCTGAAGAAAACCTGAAGTTGTGATAGTTGCAAACGTAAATACTGCTACATTTCATTAAGTTAATACAAAAAGTACAACCATCTCAAAGCCAAATGCAATCAGAAGTAAACTTGGGAACTGGTGAGCGCTGAACCAACTGAGAAAGTGGGAGCACCTCAGGTTAAAAATATACCATATGTGGCCTTTAACTTTGCCTTTTATTCTGCTTAATGAATCTTTGAAATTTTATAACGTTATCTTAATCAGAAATTATTAACTACACATTCAGTTGTATAAGCATTTTTGTTGCAGAAAACCAAACCTATTCAAAAATCTATACCTTCCTTGTAGTCAGATGATTTAAAACGCCAGTCAAGTAAGAAAAGTTTTTAAAATAAACAAGTTTTCAATAATGCTGAATAAAACCAGGAAAAAAAAAGATTTATTCTAATGTAAAACCTTTGTTTTAATCATGTTTCCATGTTGAAAAGGCAACCTGCTCACTCAACTATAAATATTGCATAAAAATGAGCTGTATGAGTTCCTAATACAAGTTCAGAGATTAAAAAAAGAACCCGCTATACAAAATATGTAGAAAATATCAAGTTAATTCCACACTATATATGGGAATATTTTATATATGCTATTGTAAGAAAGGCATATTATAAAAATACTACTGAACTTACTGTCCCTCCAGTGTTTACTATGAAAATTCTGGCATCAACTCCAATATATTTTGAAATTCACAAAAAATAGAGAAAATAGTCAAAGAGAGAGATTTAGTGGAATTCTAACTTACTAAAACCTGTTTTAGTGGGTTGGATTAAAGAAAGAAAACTTTAGCTATTGGAGATTCTCTGTAACCATGGTCTTTCAATACAAAAATTAACAGTAGCAATTCTGTTACTGAACTAAAACTAATTTATCTTAAGAGAAAATGTATCATCTTTGTAGCGTAACAGGTTTCCAACAATTACTTTGGATGCAAACAAGTTGTTGGCAGCCCTAAATGAGACAATGTGCTATGGGACAAAAACTGCCACTTAATGAAGAACAGTCCTTCTAGTCTACGCTGGCTTCAGGTGTAAGAGAACCTACATCTAAAAATGCTGCACCTGTGCAATGAATCTTACATACTGGTACAAAGAAAACCCATAAAACACAGATTTTATAATCTAAACTTCTGCCAAGGACAGTATTGGAACTGTACTGGTTGGAACAGACCAATATATTGGAACAGAATTGGTTAAAAGATTAAAGTAGATCCCAGTTAAGAAGACTAGCATCCTTGCCACAGGAATTTAAAATTATAGGAAAATTTCAAACAGGGTAACAGCACATCTGATTCAAACTTTTTAATGAGGAACTTCACCTTGCTTTACCTTGCTATGGCATGACATAATCCATCAAAACAAAGAAAACCCTCTACCAGCAAGTATTAACAGAATCTGGCAGCTTATTACAAGCAGGGTAAGAATTACGAAAGTTAAAGTCACAGCCAGGCTAAAGCAAATTTTTTAGTTTATTTTAAAAAACACTACTGCAAAAACCACAAACAAAATGCACAAATCATAACAGAAATTCCAGCTGTCCCAGAGAAATTTAGCTACATATCACCAGAAGATCTCTAGCTTTGCACTCCCAAGCAGGTGTCTCTTGCATCTACATACATTTGAACACTGTTCAGGCTAAGCTGCTGTGAAATCTTGCCTGTGGAAATTCTTTCAGTGATTAAATAGCATACTGAAGATTTCAATAATATACTTGTTGTTACAGACTCAGCACCGACATACACAAGGAGCAGAAATGCAGGTTTACATACACAGACTAATATGAAACATTATTAACACCTTGCCAGCTGTTAACTACAGTTCTACACAACAGCACAGAAGTCCCCATATGCTATGCTATTTATAAGTACTTCTCTAAAGACCATCTCTAATCCCAAAGAATAAGCTTATTTGCAAACCTGTCCTTTGCAACAGAAGTGCCAGGTGGGAATTTGCTATCCGCCACCCCTTACTATTTCCCCTCAGTCTTAACAAGGCAATCCACGTTGTTCTCAGAGAAGCCTTTCGCTAAACAACAGTAATGGCATAACTCTTTTTTTGAGGCTATTCCTCACCTGATTTGTTATAGGGAATGCTTGGAAAAGATGTTTTTAAAACATTTCCAAAGCCTAATACTACACTGAATTAAAACACACTATAGATACACTGAAATAACATCTTTCACTTATAGTTTTTATTTGCTAACTCAAATTGTACTTTAACTTTTTATGCCCAAAAAAACTAGCGCATGCATAAGGTCTATGATAGAGCTCAGTAAAGAATCAACACTGGATGCATTAGCAGCCCATATGAAGAGGTGTTTTATTTAATATTGCATTTTCAAATTGTTTATCAAAGCCCTGATGTTTTGAGAAGCTATTCTCTGACAAGGAGAAGAAACACAGAACCTCTTGGCTTTTTGTGACAAAGACGTTGATGGTCTTGTGGTGAGGACAAGATAAGGGCAGCAGATACTTTATACCTTGGTTTTAGCAGAGTTTCATCAGACAGTTGAAACTCATATAGTTTCCTCATCACCCAGCTGGTGAATTATGGGATGGATAAAAGGATGATAAGGCAGGTGGAAAACAGGCTGGCCTCTTAATCCCAAAGACTTGTCATCAGACCAAGTAGTGTAAATTCCTGCTAGTGGGCAGTAAGCATTGGGGTCACTCAGGGATCGGTGCTGAGACCAACACTAATAACCTGAATGATGGGAGGCAGTGCCCTCTCAGCAACTTTACTGACAACAGCAAATTGAAGGGTGCAATCAATCTGAAGGACAAGGCTACTATTCAGAGGGACCTGGACAGGTTGGAGAAATGGGCAAACTAGAACTTGATCAAGTTTGTTCTGGTTTGAGCTGAAACTTCCTTGTTTTGGGTAATAGACAAATAGAATTATTCCATGTAGTACAATAATTCCGCATTTAATTGGTTAAGGGGGTCAGGTGAAACGTTACGTCGGGAGCCTTTAAAAGCAGCAGGCTGGGGGAGTGTTTCTCTCTCGTGACTTCCGGACGGCTGCACGAAGGAGAGCTCCTGCCGCGGAGCTGCTGGCAGACGGCCAGGCCTGACCAGGCCCGACCAGGCCGAACCCAGACCGAGACCGGAGGGCCTGCATCGGATCACAGACTCTGAACTGTTCTGCCGTGAGTCTTGTACCGTCTGAATTGGGTGAGGATATCCGGACTTC
>NW_010407143.1:0-220 GCF_000710305.1 Buceros rhinoceros silvestris | reverse complement strand
GGGGACTGGAAAACCCTCACGGTATCTGGCAGAGTTTGGGGAGAGGAAGATCAGGGGCGTGGGAGCGTAAAGGGGGAAGAAGGCGCGGCAGCCAGAACGGTCAAGGGTCTTCTGCCACCACAAGCAAGAGGAACGCAAGGCCCATGGACCTGCCAGAGAGCTGGTCCTCAGCATGGGGCTGACAGCTGTCACTGGGAGCTGCGGAGTTGGTGACCCCATA
>NW_010407142.1:0-833 GCF_000710305.1 Buceros rhinoceros silvestris | reverse complement strand
CACATCCTCTCAAGTTTTGAAAGGCAGGAAACAGCCATTTCCCGCTACCTTCGCCCGTTCCCGATAGCTTTCAAGGCGCCCACATTTATTTTAAAAACTCTTCTGCGAGCTGTAGTAAATTGCGTTTGCTTGTATCTACAAAGGAGAAAGTTAAGCATTTGTCTCCGCTGTTGTATAGGCAGCCAGTTGTTTTAATTAAAGGGTGGGGATCCGTGATATATACACCAGATAAAAGCAAATGCACAGAATAAACTAATTAAAACATTGTGTTTGGAACACATTTTATTTCTTTTTTTGATCTTAGTTGTGTTTTAAAGAAATGTCAGCGCACTATAAAGCAACCTTATTTCCCTTATAGTGTGCGGCGCTTTTCAAAGGCTAGTGTGATATATTTTAGAAAAGAAATCCTGCTGTGAAAGCTTGCGTGTCTTCTCTTTACCAAACTAAGCTCTTGTCAATCATGCCAAGGCATATCCAATCACCAAGTCCCTTTTTGGAAAGCAGCTCATCCCGCTGTGCTTTTATATATCACACCGCAGCATGTTTAGATGCATTTTTACTATCACTTCAGGAGCGGTGACTGATGAGAGCGCACTTACAGTACCGGCTTCCCCAAACGCCGCAGTTGCTAACAATTTGCCTGGCTATTGTGTGCGTGTCTTTCTCTCCCTCCTCCCCCTTTCCTGTCTCTCCTTGCCTCTATTTGTCATGGACACCAAGATGCGGGGAATATCGGGGCGGGAGGGGTGGTGTAAGATTCCGAGGTGCCAATCACCTGCCTGGGACACGGTGGCCGGAGGCTCCGTAGCTGCCGAGCCCCGGGGAGGGAGAAG
>NW_010407141.1:14257-23295 GCF_000710305.1 Buceros rhinoceros silvestris | reverse complement strand
ATTATAATTATGAGAAATAATATTTTTGGGGACAATGGATGGGGAGAAAAAGCCAGGTGAAAAGCGGTGCAGAGAGAAGGCAAATATCTATTTACAAATAATATTAAAATGTGCTTAAAACCCCTTAATAATGTTTGATGGAACATCCAGCAAAGTCCGTGGCATTGTTTTGCCAAAACGTTACAAAACGAAAAGAAACTTCTGTGGGGTTGGACTATAACTGCGTGACAGAGCAGGATGCATTATCTTATCTCATACTGTTCGCCGGCTCCCCTCCTAGAGGTTGATGTTTCCAGTTCAGGTCACGGGAGTTTGATGGAGAGCTGCCCGGGTCACCGAAACGAGCTTCCGTGTGTTTGTTAGGCAGCGAAATCTTCCGATTCTGCTCGTCAACTTGCCAGAGTCGGCGGCGGCGGTTGGCCGGGCTCTGTGACCTCCCCATTCAATGGGCAGGGTCACGTGGATCCTTGCTGCTCCCCATGGGGAGAAGCTGTTTTCTCATTTCCAGCTCAAACTCGTTAATGACCGGTTTTACTAGCAGCTTGTTCTTCTGCCAGGAAGGATTAAGCTGTTTGTGGGAGGGATGGAGAGCAGCTGGTGCTCTTTCTTTGGAACCGGCAGGTGATGATACAGGCTGGAGTAGATAAACCGACCTGGAGGGGAAGTTGGCGCTGCTTTAGTGGAGGAAGCGGTGTGAAGGCCTCGGATTAGCAAGACCAGTGCGCTGGAAGATCACTGGTCTAAATGGTAGGTGTTGACTGAGGTGGGACAGAAGTGACCCCTCCAGCAGCTGGGTCACTGTGGTTGCTGGTTACTGTGATCTCCTAAGAAACTCCCCCATATGATGGAGGATATGCTGAATTTGGGGGCCTTTGGGTTAGTTGCAGCCGCTGCTGGTAGGACAGCGGCTGGGGGGGGAGGGTCACTGTGGTTGCTGGTTACTGTGATCTCCTAAGAAACTCCCCCATATGATGGAGGATATGCTGAATTTGGGCTGGTAGGACAGCGGCTGGTGTAGCATCTAATTAGGAGGCCGGAATGGTCCAGCAGGTATTTACATCTTTGAAGCTTCCCCAGACCTTTCAAAAGAATTTTAACTGCTTTTTTCCTTAATATGTTTGTCTTGCCAGACCAGCTGGATGGAAACAAAAGAAATTAAAAAAAAATAAAAAGGAGGGAACATGGAAGAAGTTGAGACTTGATTAATGTTTGGCCTTTTTATGGGCCTCGCGTTTCTGTTAAAGGGGAAATAGAGGAAGAGTCCGTGAGAAACGGCTGTTGTGAAAGCAGTCCGTGGTGGGGCAGCGGCTGGGCAGATGAGCTGGAAAGGGAAGAGGGGGATGACTGTGGGATGAAGTCAAGGGAATGAAAATGATGCAGAAGAGCAGCGTGGAGAAAAGAGGCTGTGAGTGATGTTTTAACGTATACAGATGTTTTTCAAGCACCACCTATGAATGCCCCCAACATCAGGAGGAGGAGAGTTTGGGGAAAGAAGGTAAAATACCGATGAGGTTTATATTTAGCAAATCATCATACGAGTGATTTGGCTTCACGTTATTCAAGGAAGGCTTTAACTGATTTATTTTTGGTAGCGTTTGCTTTTGCTGTGTTTTGTTTTCCATCTTTTAAAACACTGGGTTTTGTTTGCTGCCCAGTTTGTGTGTGTGGGAGCAGACCCGCAGTAGCTGACTGGAGCTGTGGAGGGCTCCTGTTATTCAGTGTTGTTCCTCCGTGGTGAACATCATTATCCCTGTGCTGGGGCAAAACAAACACGTCAAGCAAAAAATGAGTTAAAATTAGTTTTCAAGATATGGGGAAGCTTCAACTAAAGTAAGTATGAATATTTGGAATTCATTAAAAACTGAAAATTGTGTATAAATATTTATGAGGGATGGTGCTAGTGAGGGAGCAAAGCCATCTCAGAAGGCTTCATGTCAATCAAAACACCCAGATTGGTTCAAAATGATTTGAATTCATAAAAAGGTGGATCATTCAGAGTGAATCTTCCGTTTGAAGCCAGCGAGGGCAGGAAAAAAGCATCAAGGTTTGGTAGAGGGCTTTTTTTTTATAATTTTTATGACTACTTGTGCTCTAGTATGAAGTGTTGTAGCCTCACTTCTGTGACTACGTGTGAGGGCGGCACACGCGTGAGCTGCTCCAGCATGCAGAGCATTGGCTCAAGGCTTTCCTGAGTGGAGAGGGAATAAAAAATGGGCTGGAAATGGAAGACAGTGGCTGACAAACGGATCAAACTGATTTGTTTTGTAGTGTCTTGGCTGACAAAAAAGGAAAAATAGGGGTTTTTTGTGAGAATCGCTCTAAGTGCCTGGAATTCAAAGGATGGGGCAAAGATGTTGCTGGAGCTCTGCTCCACCCTGTGCCCCCGTGGTGCAGTCTGGGGGCTGGGTTTTGATCTTGTTGTGTGTGTTAAAGTCCATTTTTATCCTGTGTGTCTTCACTAATCCAACCTTTCTGACCGTTAGGTCTAAGCTGAGAGGCAGCATGGTTTTCCCAGCCCAGCAGGGATCAGACCTTTGTTAAGCTCTTGGATGCTCCTGAAGTTCTGCGGGTCTTTTTGAGAAGCTAGAACCACCTCAGAGGACTTGGAGGTGGTTTATCCCACAAGTCACTTCCTAACTGTGGATCTTGGTTTTGCTGCTGAAAAACCAGCAAAATCATCATGGCAACTCTCCCCAACCTTTAATTTCATTTTTATGGGGATTTGAATGACTTGTTTGCTGTGGTTTACAGCGCAGGTTGTACCGGCGTGAGCTACGGAGCTGAAAATGAAACTGTACCAAGATTTGGTACACCGTCACCCGTGACGGTGAGCTCTTACCCCTTGGACCTTGCAGTGGTTGAGGAGTCAGGATTTTGAAAAGGAGACGAACTCGCTGCCGTGACCAAAATGCTGCAGAGTTTGGCTGAGGGGGAATGCCCCAAGAGAGACCACTCTCCAGCCAGGCAAGATCATGGCACGCTTCCTTTTGTTCTCTTTTTAGACGGGGCAGAAGGTGCCTGGGCAGCGGTTAGGTACCGCGTACCTGGTCCGTCGAGGGCGGCGGTGACAGCAGCCAGCGTGTTTTGAGAAGAGCAGCTAAACAAACGCCGGGTACTGGCAGGGGTGGGAGATGCTGCACATCCCAACTGCGGTAACTCAGAGGAGGAGGCCAGTTTCTTGATGAGCCAGCTTTTGTCCTAAACTTTTCTCTGTTCCAGCTGAATAAAACGATGATCCTCCTAGTCCTAACGACCAGAGCTTTTGGGAGCTCTAAAATTACCCGATCTCATTAATGCCGGGCTGTATCATTCATCAAAGCGCTCCTTATGCCTCATGCTGGCTCCTTTTCTCTCCCCCTCTTAATCTTCCTCTCATTATAAGGATGTGTCTGCCCTTTGGACCTATCTGCTTCCAAGGAGTTGACACCTGCGGAGATATTATTTGGCGAAGACTTGTTAACTCTTTGAAAGTCAGTTGAAATGCTGAGCCTCTGCTATAGAGAAACGCGATCGGCTGGCAGCCGCCTTGCGGAGTGAGCCCGGCTGTAAATACCCAGCAACAAAGATGGGGCGGATGATTGCGCACCGCGGAGAGGAGATTGTTTGTGTACCTGTGCAGCTCTTTCTTCTCGTCAGCTCTTAGTCTCCTTGTCAACAGGTCCATACAAATGTGGTTAATGGCTTTTCCATTGCCGAGATTTTCCGTTGCTTTGGAGACCTGCTCCTAATGCGTTTTTCAGACGTGCCGTGTGTTCCTGGATAACTCGAGAATAAAGGTTTCAAAATAAGCCCAAATGCCATGAAATTAGATCTCGCTGGGGACAAATGCCTTTGCCATGTATGTGGAAACTAATTCTCCAGGTGATGCTAATAGTTCTGTAGCACCTTTTATCTAAAGAGCTAAAGCACTTTGCAAACACTCGTGTTACAGAAGTGCTGCGCTGATCAGGTATTTTAGCCAAATAAATACTGTTTATAGAGGAATTTTCAAAAGAGCTTTCAGAAATACCTGTCACTGTTTCAGCATCTTTATTCAGTGACTGAAGCTCTTATCTCTCTCAGTGGGAGATGCCAATTTACTGCTGCAGTTTTCAGTTAAAATCCAAGTTCCATAAGGCAGATTAGCAGTGAGAAAATGCAAGTCTCTTCGGGGAGAAAAAGAAAAAAAGAGTTTGAAAGTTGTTTTAAAGTCAATTCTGTAATAAACGAGCCAATTTAGAAGATGTATCAGATGCCACAAAAGTCATTGGAAGCTGCTAGATGTGTGTTGTTCTGAGACCCCCACCTACCACGCTAAGCAGTTGAGAGTTGCCACGTTCATCCTTTCTACTCTGCGTCCATCTGTTCTCGCCTTATATTATATTTCCTCTGTAAACTCCGGGGGGATCAACGCCTGTTTTTGTCATTGTGCGGTGACTAATGTTCTGATCAGCATCTAGACTCCTAGATATTGAAACCACAGGTTTTAATGACTACATGAACAAACATTATTGCTCCTGACAATAGTTTGGTAGCTGATATTTGTAGTTGACTTATCACAACAGTTGTCAAAGAACATTGTCTTGGAGAGGTGTAACAAAGTTCTGCAGGGATGGGGTCGAATAGAGACTCTTTAGTATTTCCATTAATCATCTCTAAATACAGGACCAGAGGACAGGAGAGGCTGCGTGAGTTACCCAGTCCTCCTCCAGTCACTGCAGTCAGTGAACAACACAAGGAGAGAAACGCATTCGTCAAGAGTTGTTTTTTCTTTGTCCTCCTTCTGACACAGTCCAGAACTTCACTGCTTTGACAGTTATAGATGTTACTTTGATATTCCAACTCAATTTTATCATGGCCAAATTACATTTCATGTTTTAATACTTCTCTGTATAATTTCTTCTCTTCCCTTGTGTTTACTTCCCTGGACTTTTTATTTAATTAACCAAACTCTCTTTTTTTTTTTTTCTTCTAAGATCATCCTCCTGGCATCTGAACAGCCTTCCTTTCTCTGTTCTGGTTTCTTTCCATTTCAAATTGGTATTCCAGATGTTGTCTCGCCAGTTCCTTAAATACTCACAGTATTCCCCTCCTGATCTTACTGGAAATAGGAGACCTGCTGATCACGTGTGCCTTTACGGCTGCATCCTCTGGGTGGCCCCAGGTCCTCCTGTGATTTATGGGTGTATTTGAATTTGGCTTCTAAAATTTCAAGCCGGGCAGCCTCTACCTCCTCACAAAAATTAATAGTACCTGGGTGCACCGAAATACACAGTGTCAGATGATATTCTGCTCCTCCAGTGGGCGAGGTGTGGAGTATCCCCTTACGCCGTGTGTTGGTAATAACTTCCATCGCTGGTTTCATCAGCATCTGGTTTTTGCACGTTAACTTTCGTGCAGTTACGATTAAAGATTGAGTAGAACCGTCTCCTTAACTCATCCTTAAGGATTTGGGTTAGTAACCTCTCTGAAGCCCAGAAGTTCTTCTTTCAGATAAGTGATTATTTTTTCTCCTTTAGTTCATTAACCACTGCACAGTCATGTTACCCTTCTCCACCTGGGTGGTTTCCTTTATCACGGTATACTTTTATTACAGCTAGTAGGTCACTTAAATGTGGTTTTTAAGAAACTTGTTTTGAATATATATTGTAAGAAACTTAGCATTATTTCAGTTTTGGATCCTGTGTTCCCCACGTCTTCATTTCAGAGGCTTCACAGTAACATCAGCTTCTCACGGTACCTCTTCCGGCCTTCACAGCAGTGCTGGTAGTTTCTTCAGAGCAAGACACATTGTTACACCAAATAATTAATGAGGACATAGATCTTTGGCAAGTTCTTATTGGGGATTGGTGCAGGATCTATTGATCACAAAGTGTATTTTATGCCTAGCGTTAAAGTAATTTATTAGCGGGAGTTACTGGATGGCCAGTCCAGTAACCTTGCCAGCACGGAGCTTCAGAAAGAGCTCGATATCCATTAGGTCCTGCTCATGGTTCGAAGAGTGGAGTAATCCCCACTCTGCACCCACCTAGCGTGTTTTCTTCTGTTCCTGCCTCGCATTTGACCGCTGCTGGGCAGCATCCTGAGTACCTCAGGGACCTCTTGTTCTCTTGATTCAGTATGGCTGGTCTTAGGCGTGTGCTCAGCCTTGCTCTCAGGGATACTTAGGTTGGAGGGGAGGACTTCTAGAGGTCTTTGGTCCTGCACGCTGCTCAACATAAGGTCAACGGTTTAAGATAGATCAGGGTGCTCTGACTGGAAAGCTTTTCTGGGCAGGTGGGCAGTTTGCACTAGCACAACCTCTGGGTTCTCTGATTAAGAGTTTTAGCCTGTCTTCCTGGGGAATCAAAACTTCTGTGTAACTACCCAGTGATGAATAAATGAACTTAGGCAATTTTTCACTTAACTTCTATGTCTTTGTAAAGTAACTACTGATAAAAATTTGCTGCAGTCATAAGATCTACAGAGTGAGAAACAGCAAAACCATTACCCAGAATGATCTGGCTCCTTCGTGAACTGTTGTCTGTTCTGATGTTGATTTTGTGCAAGCAATGACAATTTTCCATGTGGGAGGACTGGGGGTCCTTCCAGACTTTCCTGGAAGCAGCAGCTCTGAAGAAGACTGAAGTGATCATACGGGTCCTACCCCTGGACCGCTCCTGCGCTCTGTAGGTAATGGTGGACAATTGGGCAGGTACAGAGGAGAGCTGATTACAGTTAAAGAATACACAAAATACAGTCTCTCTGCTGTCCCCAGGGGGAGAAAAAATAACAAAAGGAAGATGAAGTAGCTTCAAAGGGAGAAAACGTCGAGTACTGAAGGACTGTTTCTTTCTTTGGTGTATAAAGGTGTAAGAAAAAACCCAGTAACTCAAAGCTAAAGTGAGATTTATTCAAACTAGGTGCTCAAACGTGAGCTGATGTAGCACTACAACAAAGAAGTAAGAGGAGAGATGTTCTCTGTCCCTGGCTGCTGAATCATCTCTAGATGCTACCTAGATGCCCACTTAAAAACAAGCCATTGAGGAAAACTGGATGGACTTTTATCTATAAGAGGCCAGTCTAAATGCTCTAGTGACTCCTTCCAGCCCGAAGCTCCATGAGTACATTTAGCTTCATGAGTTTCCAGTAGGAAATGTTTGGGATTTTTGTTTTCTAGAGGCTCAGAAGTTGTTTGAAAGGCTATTTAAAAGTCCACTGCATTTTTTTTTCCTACTCCTGCTGTGCTGCAGCTCAGGCTGCTGAGACAAAAATCAAAAGCGGTTAGCAATGTCAGCAGTGCTCATTCTTCTTATTAGAAGATTTGACGGTTTTCTGCAGTTGCAGCACGTCCCTGAGCATGTCGGTGGAGCTGCGCCGAAGGTAGGGCAGAGGAGGGGTCTACCTGGACGTGATTCTGATGGGTTGTGTTCTAGAAAAGTCCTTAAGACAAGTTCAGTGCTAAACTTCTGAGTCTCCAGCTGCTTTTGCTGCTCCTGGGTGACCTGCCAACACTTGTGTGAAGTCTTGATGAGTCCTTATTGCCACCATCCCTAAAGTGGCCTTTTGGTGCTGTGTGATTTGCCTGTCCCCTCTCCCTGTGCAGAACAGGGGATGGAGCGTGAGACACCAGCGTGTATAAAAATGCGGCGCGCAGGCTGAGGAGCACCGGGGGACTGTCGGAAGATCTTTGGATGCTGGTTGCTTCCCCGCCACCACTCACCTTCTCAGGTGGAGCGGCTGGTCCCGTTTCCCATAAGGACAATCTGCTTTCGTAGTCCTCAACATGATTTCTCTTGGCAGCCAGGCTGGATGTGGTTGACAGATTATGTCTGAGAAGGGCTTCAGTAATTGCTTGTTCTGTTCGGTGACTCTGTCAATGACAGATGGTCACACTGAATGTTTCAAATGTTCGGGACCCCTGGATGATCCCTACGCTTATGAACAACAAACTTTGCCAACGTTCCTCTTGTCTATTAGCAGAAGAATTTGAAATGTTTCCTGGAATTACTATTTTTTCCCCTACATCTCAGGCATGTTTTGCTGGGTTTGCACTTTCCTGAAATATTCTCTAATTTTTTTCTTATTAAAGTCTCAAGATGTTAGTACAGGCTGGCAGAAGTAAGTGCCAACTGCTATTGCAGACTTGTTAACAAATTTATTTTTGCCTGAGAATGGCACATATGGCCCAGAGCGGAAATATTGGGGTCTGTAGTCTTTGTGAGGGCTGGCAGATACTGTCTGAAAAAACAGCGTTTGGATCAGTCATAAATCTCATTTTTATTTTTACTGCCGGAAGGACTTCTAAGTATTTTCTTCCAAAGCGATGGTCTGCAATCATTTCACAGTCCTGCGGCAGCTCCAGAGTTGCAAAAAAAGAGGCGGTGGGAAAGTAGCCAGTTCGTTTACGGCATCCCTTCCGTAGCTGCAGACACGGTAGGTCACTGGGTGACCCACGGGGATGTCGTGGACCCCAGCTTGCCCACAGGCCTCGGCTTAGGACGGGTCGGCTGACCTGCACGGTGTCACTTTGATGCTTTCTACTTACGCCGCATCCTGTTCACGAGACTCATAAAACCAGCCTGTAGGGAAGATGTAGTTGCTCTTATCTACTTGTAATTTTTTCCTGCTCTGAAGCGTTTGACCTGATTGTCTTTTCTAAGTGGCTTTTCTATCCCACAAACTCTGAATGCAAAATAGCATGTCTTGCTTTCTCCAGATTCCTTCATCCCCCTCTTGTTCCGATGAGAGAAGCAATGTGGCTTTGTGGCACGTTTCTGCCCGTGTACAACCGGATTCTTGTACCATTCCTACGCATCAGTAACACGATGCACGTGATGTTTGTGAAAAGCTTCTGAGAGTCTTTCACAACCCACCACCCAGGCTGTGGCGTAGCGTCTGCTGCAAAACGAGGCGCGTCAGCCAACGAGCGTGGACCAGGATGGACACATCTGTTTGCTGCTATCTCAGGTGTTCTTGCTCTGCCGAGCGTGGCAGTGAGGGCTGCAGCAGTCATTGGCAAGTTTATCGTGTTGGATCAGATTTGTGTATTCAGCTGGTGTACGCAGCAAACCGGCTTA
>NW_010407141.1:10336-14179 GCF_000710305.1 Buceros rhinoceros silvestris | reverse complement strand
TTAGAGTTGCCCGTGTGCCTCCCGAAAGCCGCTCTGATGGATGTCTGGATAATTGTCCTATCTGCATATGCGAAAAGGAGAAGGAAATGATTATATCCCCGGCCTTATTTAAAGGGGTGAAGGTTGTTCTGAAGATCTAGAGGGAGGAGATTGACGCAGCTAAGATACATTTAAATCAAATCAGTAAATTAATCAACGTCTTGTTATGGTTGCGTAGTGCGCTACGTTTAATTGCGGGGGGGGAAGCAGCTGATGTGTGTGTGTGTATATATACGTGTGTAGGTATTTGGAGGACTAATTCGATGGCTGGACTCGGAGGGGACGCAGGCCAGAGGATGGGTGAGTTTGCCACCATCTGTCAGTGGGAGATGCAGGTGGGTTCAAAGCGTGAGATTCCTCTGACCGGAGCACGTCAGCAGCTCTCGCTGCTTTTCCTCTGCGTGTACGTTTTGGGATTTTGCTGTTCCAGAGAGACCAGTGGATCCTTTTCTCTGTTTCTCGGTTTCAGTGATGAATTCCTCAGTGCTGCTACTCTTCATCCTTGGCTCGGACTTTTCAGTCCCTGTGTTTATTTTCTTCATTTACTGGGAAAATACTGGAGCAGGTAGACGTAATCTTCAGTGCTTCTCTCAACTGCTATTTAGCTTTATCTTCAGAGCTGTATTTTGGAAATGAGATCTCAAAGAGGCTCCTGAACAAGTGCCACAGTCCAGAACTGGATACTTAAATCAGCAGCAACTGCATCACCTGGAAGAAATCCTGCTGATACCGGCCTGGAATTAAACACACTGAAATATGTCCCTGGCTGGGAGGTGGAGAGTGGTTTTGTGTTTTCCTCGTGTTTCACAAGCTTTTTTTGACAGTTTAAAGTGTGAGAGGATTCCCATGTTCAGAAGCAAAGACCGAAGGCGTGTTCCTCAGCAGACCAGTCCGTTGGCCTGGTGCACTGCAGCCGGGCAGCGAGAGCCTTGCTGAGCTCGTGGGAGGATAGCGTGGATACGTATGACCGTCCTGCTGCTTCCCTGCAGACCCGGCTTGCTTAACACCATTTCGGGCATCTCTACACCTGGCTGTCTTCAGTAGTACAGACGTGCTTTTGCACAAGCTCCTTTGCTAAAAGTAACTCCAAAGACTGTTTTCGTCAGGTCCTCCAAGACTCGTATTTGTGCTGGAATTATCAAAGGTGTTGTTTACCTTCAGGGAAAGAAGCGGTGTATAAAAATACTCGCTTTGACTAAGCGCTGTGCAGGTATTGAAACGGATGCGTGTTGATATGCTCCAGGAAGGGTGTGTTACTGCGGGAACCGATTAGGAAAGCCAAACCAGACACGCTGAAGCTCACCAGGAAATGTCTGAGCCTGCCAGCTTCAGCAGTCACAGATGTTGGCGAGACAGCACAAACACGCAGCAGCTGTTGGCCTCTTTCCATGGTATCCACATTAAGCATCTTTGTGTTGGAGGAGACTTGAAAGCTGTCTGAACACCGCTGAGAAACCCTCCGTGGTTTGACTGCCTCAAGTGCTGGCGATACTGTCTTCTTCCCCAGCATAGCTGCTCCAGATTATTTGATCTGCTGTTCTGGATAGTCAGTCGTGGGATTGATGGCTCTGCAATAAAATCTGACTTCCCACAAAGACTGCTCTGTTTCAGTACGCTGCTCTTCATTTTCTGGGATAATTGGAGAGATTAATTGCTTTTGAAAGCTACTTTTTTCTGCTTTCTATTGAAAAGGACCAAGTAAAGCCAAGGAGAAGAAAAGAACTTTTCTAGGTACCCTCTGGTTTACCTAGCAGGACATGAACGTTGTCAAAGACTGCTACGCTCAACCCACGTCGGGAAAGTCCAGTAACACCAGATTAAAGTTGAAGTCAAGTACTTTAGATGGGTAGCGACCACCATGACTGTCACTTGCATCTTGGCAGCTGAGTGGTTTTGTGTAGAAAATATACTCCATGTAGGAAGGTCTCACTCGGGTGAGTGGAGGACTGCGTAAGGCTTTCACTCGTCTGCTTTTCTCTGAGTGTAACTTGGAGCTATCTACTGCGGTTGAGTGATGCTGGGACAAGAAGTGTCTTCAAGGTGTGCCAGGTTTGGGTTCGACCGAAGGAGCCATTTCTGTCCCGTTGGGGTTGTGCAGGCGTGTCGCAGGCTGCCCAGGGCAGTGGTGGAGCCCCCATCCCTGGAGGGGTTTCCCAGCCGTGTGGAGGTGCTGCTGAGGGACAGGGGGGACCTGGCAGTGCTGGGGAACAAGGAGATCAAAGGGCTTTTCCAACCCAAAATAATTCTGTGATTCTCTTTTCACAGCAGCTCTGGATTTTACTGTAGGTTTTGTTACTACCAAACTCACTCCATTTAAAAACCAGAATTACTTTTCAACTGCTTGAGCTTTTTACGGTGGCAGTATATTTTGGGGAATGGTTTCTTTCTGTCAGCAGCTGCCCACTCTTGTCTGAGGTGCCGAATTGTCCTTCCCTTGCTGTGTCGTTTGGAGTCTTCAATTCTGTACTGCATTATGCAAAATTAGAAGTTGTGTCAACTGGTGTTGAAAAGTATGAGACAATATTAGTGTTTAATTGGCTGTCTGTTACTTCACATCTTTCACTGGCTTGCAGGACTCTGTGTTCTCATTAAGATAGTTTTAGAAAATATTTTAATAACTCTCATTCCTTCTAGCAGTGGCCGCTGTGGTGGTGATGATGAAATAACCTACAGAAGCTGGATGACCTTAGTAACCCAACTAGAAGAAAGGGGAAGAAATTCAGTGGCACTAAATGTAGGGTCATGCTCCTGGGGGTTGATAACAGAAATTTCAGCTCTAAACTAGGAGCTAATCACCTGCAAATGACGGGGGATAAGAAGTGGTAGTAGTTGATTACAGAATGACTGTGCTGCCAAAGTGATGCTGCGCGGAAAAAGGCAAAGGCGACCCAAGCCAGAGTATTTCCAGCAGAGACTGGAAAGTGTTAATGTCCCTGGTCAAGTCTCTGATTGGCATCGTGCTGGATACTGGTTGCTTATACTGGGGGAGGGAAGCCTGTTTCATGCTGGAGTGAAGTAGTCTGAAAGGTGATACAACTGCCAGCAAAAGGCGTGTCAAGGGGTGGTGAAGAGCTATTGCCTGAAAAATGGTGTTGCCTCAGAGAGGAATAAACTGGCCAAAAGGAAATTTAGTCTGGAGATCGCAGAAGGTTTCAAACAAGTAGAGAAGTGAGGTCTGAGCAGGGAAGACAAGAAACTTGTAAGTATTTGAGCTTGAGACAGTTATGAAGGGGAAGATGATGGAGTTTGTACTTGGAGCTGAAGGATGAACTTAATGGCCCTGGAAATCTCTCCCGGTCCTCTGTCCTCATTTGACATGCTTCAGGTTTTTAGTTCAGTTTGTACTTAAATGGGGGGATTTCAAAGCAATTACAGGGAAGACTTGGTGGAATAATCCAGAGTTTTCTGTTGTTGGTTACAGCTGTGTCCTGGGTTCAACATGGAGGAACCGGATGCTCCCTCTTAATGAGCATCAGAAGTTTTCTGTGCGTTTTGGCAGGATTCCCAGCCAAAACCAGTCCGTCGCATCCTTTCGGGACGGGGGAAAATGCCCCCCTTCTCAAACCGCGACAAGCTGCAAGTGAAAGAAATGTTATATTTACTCTAGCAAACAACTACTGCCGTCATCTCTCATAGAAACCAAGGCATTTATATTGTTACTGGAGCATTCCTGAAGTCTGAGAAATTATTAAATTGATATTAATATCTTTAATAACTGCATTCTCCTGGGCTTGTGGCAAATATTGGCTGTTTCTGGTGCTCTTGAAAGTAGCTGGGAAAAGGATGTATCATACCAACACAGCC
>NW_010407141.1:5580-10198 GCF_000710305.1 Buceros rhinoceros silvestris | reverse complement strand
AAGTTTCCCCCCAAGGGGCAGATGATGTTGAAGTAGTCCATAATTACTGAGATTGTAATTAAGACAGTGTTGTCTGCATTCAAGAGCTCTCGTTGGTATGGAAGAAAAAAAAAAGCCAAAAGAACCAGAATGACATAGATAATGAGAGAGCTAAAACCGCAATGGTTTTGTCAGGTGGATGAAGGCCAGGTGTCGTGACAGGAACACGTTTCCATATTGGAATTATTTAATTATCGTAGCTTGTTCTCTAAAGAAACAAAATGATCATGAACATTCATGTCTTCAATTAAAATACTAACGGCAGACGGAGGCTTTGGTTTTTGTCTCCAAACACCCATAAACAGTTTTGTTTGAACGCAGCGGAGAGTGGAGGTCGAACGGGAATCGCCCGTTTGTTTTTGGGCTGGGAGAGGCCGTGCTCTCCTTGAGGACAGAAGGATGTTTATTTGCTGCGAGTTTTAAAAGGTTTTAAAAGGAATCGTGTGGATCCCTCTGCTGTGCCCCCGCGTCCGACTGGAGCCTGGATGAGGACTGGGGGAGGGTGATTTACCCTTAAATGCAGACCTGAACCACCATCAAACGCATCGCGGTGATGCTGTGTTTGCATTTTCGATCCGTAGGTGCATGTTCAGACCAGGAGCTCTGGTGGAAGGTGTCCCTGCCCGTGGCAGGGGATGGAGCTAGATGGTCTTTGAGGTCCCTTCCAACCCAAACCATTCCGTGATTCTATAAAGTTACTGCCTATGATATCTGTTCGGGACAGCTTTTTCTTGCAGCTCTGGGCTCATTTTGATGATGTGTCATATCTTTAACTGTCCTTGCTTCCCTTCTTCTCCAGTGTCAGTACAAGGAGCATGGTCAGTGCCATCAAAGAAATTACGTTAAACAACCCTGCTGGCTGCAAATTAAGGAAGTTGAAGGTTTCATCGGTAACTAAATGCATCTGATCACAGGCAGCTAGTAAACATTTCCAGCCTGAAAATAGTTTCTGAAGAAAGGGGTGAAAATCTTAAAACAGTAGAAGGTAACGAGCACTTGCTCCAGCAGCGTTTAACTGACGCTTACAGCTGATTTTGCTGATAAAGAGCAATTCCTTAAGAATAACCAGACAGAAGAGATCCAGCATTTCTTTTATTTATCAGCAGGGAGGAAGAAATTAGTTTTAATTCATATGAACAAAAATAATTAAACAGTTCAGCGTAAACAATTAAATGAATGGATACGAGCCTTTTGGCTGTTATTTGGTGTGTAACTGAGCGTACTGTAGAAATAACTGAAAATGTGCTTTTTTAAGGGTACATTGGAAGCTGGTCCTCTCATTCAGGTAAAAACAGACATACCTGGGGGCAGACCCCAGAGGCGACAGATTCGGGTCTGCTGCAGCATCCGCAGAGGGTCAGTTTGAAGCTATTTCAGAGGCTCATTGGCGATCTTAATTTCTTCAGAGAGCAAATCTGGTGAGGAGCGGCTGAGGGAGCTGGGGTTATTTAGTCTGGAGTAAAGGAGGCTCTGGGGAGACCTTCTGGCTCTGACAACTCCCTGACAGGAGGCTGCAGCCAGGGGGGGTCGGTCTCTGCTCCCCAGCAACAAGCGACAGGCCGAGAGGAACCGGCCTCCAGCTGCTCGCGGGGAGGTTGAGGCTGTCCCTGAGGAGCCGTTTCTGTCCCGTTGGGGTTGTGCAGGCGTGTGGCAGGCTGCCCAGGGCAGTGGTGGAGCCCCCATCCCTGGAGGGGTTTCCCAGCCGTGTGGAGGTGCTGCTGAGGGACAGGGGGCAGGGGGGACCTGGCAGTGCTGGGGAACGGGGACACTCAAGGAGATCAAAGGGCTTTTCCAGCCTGAACTATCCCGTGGTTCTGTCCTAAAGGACTATTTATTTTATTATTTCATGTTGAGCCATTTCGCAGGGTTTTGGTGGCAAGATTCAGACCTTTTTGCTTGCAAAGAGTTAAATGCATTTCTTGACAGCTGGGGCGTGTACGCCGTAGACATTCTTGCATTTGTTTTGAACTTTAAAAAAACAACAGCCTGATTAGCTGGAGCAGGTTTTCCCTGAGGGAAGACTATAGAGTGTAATTTCATTACAAAATACAGTGCTTGGAGATGAACTGGAGTTGGAATTTTTTTTTTTTCTCCACCCGAAGGGATTTGACATTTCTGTTTCTTGACATTTCTCTCGTTGTTAGACCAGCTTCTTTGTGCTGCCTGTTTTTTCATTTTCCCCCCTCCCCTGTTGAAACTGTAGCTGTCTCCTTGAAGCTCGGAATGTCGTTTCTGGTAGGTAAAACTGGTAATAGTTTGAATTAGTTCAATAAGCAGATGGTTGGAGGAGGAGGAGGCTACGCTACAGTAAGTGTAGAGCACCGGGACATGTGATCTATTGCCAGAAAAAGAATGAGGCAATAGTCCCTTGAACACAGGGACGTTTAAAACCGCCATTAGGAAAGGTGGTTCTGTGGTAAAAAGAGAGATGGAAAAATAGTAGTGGGTTGCTAAGAGGTCTGGTTTGAGGTATGTTAAGTACATCAAAAGTAGCACCTGCGACAATCTTGTTCTGTGAACCTATTTTTTTAAGAATAATGGATATTTGTATGATGTTTTTCTGATTTCACCTGCTTCTTTTTGCAATTTTTTTTCTCTGCACTCTTTGAGTTAAGTGGTAGAATAGGAAGCCGGATCATCTAATGCGTTGGAGGGCTTTGTCATCTACTCGCAGGGGAACAGAGCAGGTATTTTTCCACCTTCATCTGCGATGATCCCATGAAAGGGATGTCACGTTGCGTTCGGGTAATGGGCAGCAGTCTGCTGGCAGAGCTTACAGCGTTACAGCCGTTCACAGCTTTCTGCCAGCGCAGCGATGTCATGTAGGGGTGTTTGGGAGTCTTACCCTCTACAACCAAAGACCCCCCTGAAACCACAGCCCTACAGACAGAGCTATAGTTTCATTTGGGTTTTGCATGGCTGCCTTACAGCGTAGAGCTTTTCTCTAATGGTATAATGCTATTGTAGAATCACAGGATGGTTTGGGTTGAAGGGACCTTCAAAGCCCCTCCATCCCAAGCCCCTGCAGGGAGCAGGGACATCTGCCCCCAGAGCAGGGGGCTCAGAGCCCCAGGGGCCAACCTGACCTGCCATGGGGCCAGCGATGGGGCTGCTGCCACCTCTCGGGGCAGCCTGCGCCAGGCTCTGCCCACCCTCAGCACCAACAATCTCTCCCTTCTCTCTGCTCTGACTCTCCCTCTGGCAGTGGAACCCCTCAGCCCTTGTCCTGTCCCCACAGCCCCTGCTCAACAGCCCCTCCCCAGCTCTCGCACAGCCCCTTGCAGCACTGACAGGCTGCACTCAGGGCTCCCCGCAGCCTCCTCTGCTGCAGCCTGAACCCCCCCAGCTCTCTGCCCTCTCCTCCCAGCAGAGGGTTCCACCCTGGGGGCATTGCTGGGGCTCCTGTGGCCCCGCTCCAGCAGCTCCCTGTCTCTGCTGTGTCTGAACACCAGAGCTGGAGGCTCTCCAGGCCCTGCAGAAATGGTTATCCTCATCTTCCTTATAAACCCCCTTTAGGTCCTGGCAGGCTGCAGTGTTCCATTAGACAGAAGTCATCTTCTGAGACCATGTGGTTTCCAGCATTATTTTGATTCTTCCTGATATTTCACCTGGTCAAGTATGATGGAGAAATAGCCTGGAAAACTAAGCCAAGCATCAGCCCTAAAAAAAAAAAAACCCAAAAAAAAACCCTCGAACCATTCCATCATTAAGAAGGATATAAATTCTTCCTTAAGAAAGAGCAAACAATGTCTTTCTGAGACTTACCACACTAATTCTGATCGAATTTGATAGGTTGAAGTGTGGTCATCGTGACTGCCGAGCACATGCTCGTGAGGCTCCTGTGCTCGCTGGCGGCTGCTGGGGCACAGCATCACCACGGATCAGGGGCTGCCCACTGCTCAGCCCCAGTCGATCACCTCTTCCTCGATGCCCCATAACGCAGCGCCTTGCCTTAGGAGTGTGGTACAGTTCTCAAAATGCGGTGGGAGGTGGGAAAGCTTTTAGATCTGCAGCTTCCTCTATGTTGAGGGACCCTTTGTATTGCCGAGGGCTGCTCCGAATAACGCAGCCCTTCTCCTGTGCTAGGGCTGGGCTGCTGCTTCAGCGGTTGGTAGCTCTTGTAGGGGGGGAAGAGCTCTCTGAGTACTCCCTCCATCACATAACGCTTTTCTGCTTCTGATTTTTCTTGATGAACAGTAGTTTTCAAAGTATGTTTTGTGGCTGTTTGAAGCAGAAAGGTTAGGACCACAGCAGAGGGGGACCTCTGAACTCCCTACTCCTTTCAGCTGCAGAATGGCTCACATCTAGTTTTAAAGGGAGAATGAGGGGCTTGCAGACTGCAGTGAGAGGTGGTACAGCACAGCTTGGAGTTAGCGTTGTCCAGACTTCTCAGTGTTACTGCAAGAAGCAGCTTCCACACTTAGGGAATATACTCCGAGGCATGGGACTAACTTTGGTGTGTGCCGCTTCCTCTGCCTTCTTTTAAAGCATGCTCTGGATGCCAAGAGCATCTGGGCTCCATCAGGGAGCTGGAGCGTGGCCCAAACAGGGCAACGGAGCTGAGGCAGGGGGGGAGTGA
>NW_010407141.1:1268-5238 GCF_000710305.1 Buceros rhinoceros silvestris | reverse complement strand
GGAGGGGCAGGCGGCAGGGGGGACCTGGCAGTGCTGGGGGACGGGGGCACTCGAGGAGATCAAACGGCTTTTGCAACCAAAATAATTCTGTGATTGTGATTCTGTTTCTAGCTGCTCTGTACTAGTGTGTGCAGTTCTGGTGCTTCTCCTTGAACAAAAGGGCACTTACTTCTTTGAACTGTGAAATTATAACAGAGTATTTCACTATGTAGGTAAGACTCTACTGAGCGAGGTGGTTTCTGTCAATAGAGCCTCCTGAATGAGCAGAAACCACAAATTAATTATTTCTTTTGCGAAGCAGAAACATTCAAATGTTGGATTCATTAGTCTATGACTGGATGCCTTAAAGTAAAATTTAAAATAAGAAAATAGTACTTAAATAGTTTTTTCAACAGGTACCTTTTGAGCTATTCTTAACCTTGACTCCTGTGCAGCAGAAGCAATAACTAGAAAAAAAATAATTTAAAGTGCACCCTTAAGAAATTTCTGGCACACAGAGCTCTTAAGAGCTATTGGACTTGGCTCAGGAGAAACCTGAAGTTTCCTGACCGAGAAGCATATGTGGAAACTACTGGTCATTCTTCTTTCTGGAGTTTGTTGTATTAGATACAGTGTGATTCTGACATTCTGCTGCTATGGCACTGTGTTTTATTACAGTCACCAGGTCATTCCTGTGCCAGCGATGGCTTTGATTAAGCGCCGTGTTAGGGTCGTATCTGCGAATAACAGCGTTTCTAAATCCCTGGCCGCATTTGAAAGAGTCAGGATTAGAGTTCTGGCAGGTTCCTCGCCATTGCGGAGGGCTGAGTGACCCTCCTCTTTACTGACGCTTGAGTTCTGTTACAGCCCCCTGGGATTTCGTGACAGTCTCGGGGTGGGGGGAGCAGTTTTGCATTAAAATGCAAGAAGTAAAAGCTGTTGGAAAATTAACACAGGGTCTAGAATTTCCAGTGCGGTGGTGTTGGTTGTTTTCTAAAGTCTAATTCATCTTTGATTGAATTTCAGGCAAAACAAAGCAGGGAGGGTAAGGAGGTGGGGAAACCCATCTGAAAGAGATTATGGATGCACAGGTTGAGAAATGCTGCCTGACAGGTCGCACTCGGAGCTATCTGGTAATTTCTGCTGGCACAGGGAGCTGTTCTGTGCGTTTTGTGCGCTGGCGTGGACAATCCATTTCAGTTCCCGTGGGGAAAACCCCTGTTATTAGTAGGGATCGTTCTGCATGTTGCTGGAAAATGAATTAATTCACACTAGTGCACACGCAGATGAGGAGTAAAGACATTCTTTTGTTGTTATGAATTTAGAGGCATCACAGTGTTGATAACGAAATAGGATTTATTTGGCCTTGTTTTCCATGCCAGGTTCATAATGTTCGTAAGTCTTGTCAGAAGACTGGCAGATTTATCTTCATCAGAACTGATGCGTTCATTAATACGTGGAAACAAGTCTGTGGCAGCTTTCTTGGCCAGCGCCATGGCTGCTGTCGTCCCAGCTGCGTACAGCTAAATCCTCTGCTTCTTCCGTGTGCTCCTGTTACAAAATCCAGAATTGCTGTAGAAGACCATACAACATTCTACACTGCTTAAGTCGTTAGGGACTGGGGAAGTGATTGTCCCCTCTACTGGGCACTGGTGAGGCCACACCTTGAGCACTGTGTCCAGTTCTGGGCTCCTCACTGCAAGAAGGACGTTGAGGTGCTGGAGTGGGTTCAGAGAAGGGCAACAAAGCTGGTGCAGGGTCTGGAGAGCAAGTGTGATGAGGGGCAGCTGAGGGGTCTGGGGGTGCTGAGCCTGGAGAAGAGGAGGCTCAGGGGAGACCTTCTGGCTCTGACAACTCCCTGACAGGAGGCTGTAGGGAGGTGGGGGTTGGTCTGTTCTCCCAAGTAACAAGTGTCTGGATAAGAGGAAATGGCCACAAGTTGCACCAGGGCAGATGGACGGGTTGGATCTCAGGCAAAACTTCTTTCCAGAGAGGTTTGTGAAGCCTTGGCCCAGGCTGCCCAGGGAGGTGGTGGAGTCCCCGTCCCTGGAGGGGTTTCCCAGCCGTGTGGAGGTGCTGCTGAGGAACATGGTTTAAGGACATTGGCAGTGCAGGGGGAACGGTTGGACAGGATAATATCAAAGGTCTCTGCCAACCAGAGCATTCTGTGATGATTTCTCATGCCAGACCCTGAAGAGGGGCTGTAGCAAATCAGCCCCATCTCAGAAGTGGGCGAGTGGAGGTGCAGCCTTGTCCCACATCACGCCATGAGCCTCTGGTGTCGCCAGATCTATCTTGCTGTAACTACCAATTCCTTTGCCTACAACGGCTGTGAAGTTTTAGCCATGCAAAAGGAAGATGAAACGTGAGAAGTGTTAAACAGCTTAGAAGAATATAAACCAGTAAATGACTGTCAGGAAATATCTTTGTCTTATTTCACTTGCTTTCTATGCTTGCTTGCTGTTGTTTTTTTTTTCTTCTGACATTAAGACTGAATAGAAAACATGTCAGGAATATAAAAAATTCAGGTAGGTGCTATTTGCTGCTAGAGGAGATAAGATCAAGCAAGCAAGCTTGGAGAAGAAAAGAGTTGCAAAGTGAGCGCAGTGTGTAAGTAATCACAGTTCATTAGCTCTGGCATGTTTTGTGGCTTCGGAGGAGGATTTCTGCGGCAGCCCTGCTTTGGGAGAGCTTACATCTGTACACAGGAGCTTTAGGGAACCCAACAAAATAGTAAACACAGGAGCTGACAAATCCATTAATCAAAGTGCCGGCTGCTGAGTCGCGTGGCCGGGGGAAGAAAAAAGCGGAGGAAGAAAAGTATGTATTTTAAACCATTTCTGCAGCTGAAGGGAGACTTTCTGTACGTGGCTGACACACTGATCAAATGATGAAGTAGAGTCAAAGCGAACCCCAACCTTTTGTACACGCCGGGAAAGCGAAGGCCCGCTGCCGTTTTTCAAGGCAGATGGAGTGTGAGCAACTAATAAATCAGGTTTCGAAACGTTAAAGAGCAACTTATTTAAATGCTCGTGGTGTTGGATCTCAGACGAGGCGGTATAGGAGAGCGTGGAAGGGGTGGGACGGGAACACCAGCAGAGCGATATGGATGGGCACCAGCGAGGTGACTGCATCCAAACCAGCTCCTTGGACCAAGGTCCTGCTGTGTGGAAAACGAAGGGGAAGGATGGCTGGTCCCAAGCAGGAGGAGCTGTTTTGTGCAGACATTTCGGGCAGTGAGCGGAACAGGCGGTGCAGTCGGTTTGGTAAGTCGGAGCCGTGTTTGGTGTTAAATGGAGAGCTGAAGTCTAGGTGTGAATTTAAGAACAACGAATAAAACCTTTGCTCCTGTTTGTCTGCAGCTTTTCTCAAAATAGCTTCAGCAGGGGAAGGTTGGAGTCACTCTTTCAATTCCCCTTTTGGGAAACTGAAACCCAGAACCCTGATCAAGGTCAGAGAGGGCATGTCCGACCCGTGACTTGAATCCAGATCTGCAGCTCAGCTCTAGTGAGAACTTTTATCTGGGGTCTGGGTTGCAGGTTCTGCATCAGCTGCCTGTTGGTTTCTGGTTTGATTTTAAGGCTTTGATAGCAACGTGTGTCCTCATGACGGGGAGCTCCGTACCTGCGCAGAAGAGCGGGGCACGCTGCTGTCAGCGTGGGGAGTAGGGCTTGTGCTCCCTTCCAGCAGAGGGGCAATCTGTGCCAGTGTTGCCTCTGCCTGCTTTTGGAAATGCTTTGAAGCCAAGTGGTGCTCTACACACCTGAACATCAGCTACAGCTCTTTCCCAGCTGCGTCCCTGGAAGGGATTTGTGATGGTCCAGCCATCAGAGAACCACAGAATCATTTTGGTTGGAAGAGAACTTTGAGGTCCCCCCGTTCCCCAGCAGTGCCAGGTCCCCCCTGTCCCTCAGCAGCACCTCCACACGGCTGGGAAACCCCTCCAGGGATGGGGGCTCCACCACTGCCCTGGGAAGCCCGGGACACGCCT
>NW_010407141.1:0-960 GCF_000710305.1 Buceros rhinoceros silvestris | reverse complement strand
CGGTGACAGCCTCAACCTCCCCGCGAGCAGCTGGAGGCCGGTTCCTCTCGGCCTGTCGCTTGTTGCTGGGGAGCAGAGACCGACCCCCCCTGGCTGCAGCCTCCTGTCAGGGAGTTGTCAGAGCCAGAAGGTCTCCCCGGAGCCTCCTTTGCTCCAGGCTCAGCCCCGCCAGGTCCCTCAGCCGCTCCTCAGCGGCTCCAGACCCTGCTCCTCATTGTGCTCCAGACCCTGCTCTAGCTCCGTGACTCTTCTCTGGACACGCTCCAGCCCTCCCATGTCCTTCTTATAGCAGGCTTGTCTCCAGCCAGGATTTTTAGCCCATTGAGGTGCAGGACGTGATCCCAACCCCACAGGATTGGTGCATATTTTGGAACAACAGCCCCGTTGCTCTAAGAGGCAAACTGAGCTCCAGCAAGGAGCCCTGCCTGAACTCCTGCACGTATCGTGTGTTTTTTCCAGTGAAAGCTTGTTAGGTTGAAAAGCTGCCCTGCAACCCGTGTTAGGGAGCATCACCCCAAACGCTGCTTCTGGGAGAATTGCTGAGATTTTTGTTCACTTAAGGAAATAGGAGAGAAACAAAATGTGATGTACTTGATAACCTTAAAGGTCAGCTTCCTTCGTGTCTTTTTCCCTCACTTCACATCTTTTTTTTTTGTCTTAATTCCCACCCCACCTCTCTGTCAAAGAAGAAAAATGTTTACAAACTGACGGAACAGATCGAAGTGTAGAGTCCATGTGGATTTAGGGTACTTGGCTACGGCAGCGTTGGTATCTCCTGCACGGAGTTCAGTGCCGGTGACAAGTGATGGACAGACTGGAAGCTGGGAACAGTCTGCTGCCCTCGGAGACAGTTAATCATCTCAGAGCTCCCATCCTACCACGGCAGAGCCCTCGCCCCCAGGACTGACAGCCAGTATTTTACAAGTAGTTAGCCACCTAATTCCCATCGATTTGGGGTCT